>NW_020273604.1:99190-153455 GCF_003268045.1 Sipha flava | reverse complement strand
AAAAAAAAAAAAAAAAAAAAAAAAAAAAAAAAAAAAAAAAAAAAAAACAATATGAAAAAAATGAAATAATACATATGATAAAATATACAATAATCATAATAATATATACAAAAGTCAAAATGTATGGGCAACAGATCATCAAATTAATTTATAGAAATAAAATATTACACAAATTAACAATACGCTGTAAACTATAACAACACACACGGCATAATCAACCCATATTCAAACCTATAGGTTTGCGAAAAATTAAAATATTGAAATATAATTATCGCTATGAGGTAAATGCGCAGTGATATTTATGTACACAGAGTATAGTTGTACAACATTTATTACAGAAATAAATCTCACGATTAATAATACGCCCCAGAATGCCGGGTCATCAATGTGTGCGATCGTACTCGAGCACAAACGAACAAACGTATGTTATTCAGATATGTACTTTGTTTTTTTTACATAAATAGACTATATATAAACTATAGTTTTGTAAAAATATTACGTAATAAAAGTGTCAAATATTAAAACATTTTCTTTTATACAGTATGGAAAACCGGCAACCATGAAGACGTTAACATTATAAATAATGTAATAATATGGTTAGATAATAATTGATATTCCAATAGTACATTTTCAATATTTTGAGCGATTTTTTTTCTTATAAATTTAATTGGACATTACTATTTTTATGAAATATTTCCTATTACGGGAAACGATTAATAACAAACGTTCTGATAAAACACTTAATTTGTACAGGTTAAAGCGGCAAGTTACGTGTGTTGATAAAACATGTTTAATAATTCCACGTAAATGTGTTTAGTTAGTTCATTGATACAGTCATATTTGTGGGAAGGGAGAGTCAAAGCTGAGACAAAGTCTGAGCTCATTATATATTAACGTCACATGTTTGCATGAAGACGGATAAGTGAACAGTGGAATCGAACACGAGTTTGCACACCTTAAACTTGGAACATGTTAATTTGTTGCGATGAAATCGTACGAAAACAATAAAAAAAAATAAATAAAAAAATATGATGAATGATGTGTCTGTGGGTATCGAGGGAATAAATTAAACGCGTTCAACGAGACCGGCCGACAAGACGTTCAATGCGTATAAAACTGATCGACGGCACTGGACCTCTTTTTCCTGGCCGGCCACGCGGTGTAGGCTACCGGCACGTGGACTACCGGCATTTGAGCGGCCGGCAACAGCAGCACGTTGGCGCCGATGGCTTTCCGCTGTTCCTGGTACGACGAAGGATGGTCGACGACCGGGACGGATTGTAGGTACTGCTGCTCCTGCTTGTACATTTGCTGCTGCTGTTGGTGGTGCTGTGTGTACTGCTGCTGCTGCTGCTGCTGATGATAGCCCCCGGCCATCAACGACCTGCCCGAGTACGGTTTGGTATGCATGATCTTTTTGCTCTTTGGATCCATCAGCACCACGTGGTGATGGTGGTGATGCACCGTCTTGATGCGCCGGGGCACGTAGATGATTATCCTGTGAACAACGTGTGGTACATACGGGTTAGACCGAGCATTCGTTTCCGACCCACAGGCTACGTGCATGTGTTCGGAGATACGGATAGAATACATTGATAGATATGGTTAGAATATTATGCAACACGCGTGAAACTGTGATCCGTTGAGATTTTTGAAAAAAAATAAACAATTATGGTAAAAATGTCCCGCAAGTCTCGATGGTGTTGTCAACAATCGATTCGCCTGAAGTATACAGTGCACGTAGACGATTTGTAAATCCGAACTGCTTTTAACTTGGTTCGATCCAAATCGGATATATACATATCCAAACATCTGGTGTTGCGTTAAACTCTGCGTTCGCGTATGATTTTTCCACCGAATACCGGATTTTTTTAACGACCAAATCACTCCGAGTGATATCAATCGTTGAGAGCGTGCGGTTTTTAACCGTATTGTCAATCAACTGTATAGGTAACGGTGCACGCATTAAACGTGTCACGAGAGAACTCGCCCCCGGGAATATGTTATAAGTAATTTTTTTTCGTTTAGCGCGGTACCGGGATCGAACGATTACGATGATATGCCAATAAGTCTGTTCGTAATTATTTTACCGATGGTCTAGTCGTATCTGGACGGTATTGGGGGGGGGGGAGGATCAATATGTTAGCATTTGCGACTATTTTCGTTTTGTCCTCAATGCCGATCGACTAAAAAGTAACCTACATAACAGGTATACGAGTACGTTCGAAATCGATATAAGTTTCGTTTAGATTTTTGTTTAATCGCACGACAAAAAAAAAAAAAAAAACAAAAAAAACCGTCTATAGAAATCGGGTGGAAATTAAATGGCAAATAGTACGTTACATAACTTAATATTTATTCAACTACCCACTCACTGTGTAAACATGTAATAACAATGATCTCGTGTAATCGAAATGCAATCAACCGATTATTATATCGATTAAACGGCTTATAACGTTTGTTATGCGTCAGAATTATACGCAATCACATAAGAGTACGCGTTATCCGTTTTTGTTCAACTGTATATTATTTACTTTTCGGTGAGAACACTTTGTAAATAATCGAATTACTAGCCTGTAATTTTTCAACTGCACAATGCCCATAACTTCTTTCGTTACATACTGACTGTAGTTAATATAAACAGATATTGAATGCTCACTATGTGCAGTTCTAAACAGGGCCGACGTGAGGTTAAGACGATTTAGGCGGTCGTCTAGGGCCTAGGTCGCCATTTCCCAGGGGGATGCCGAAATTGTTTTTTACAATGTTGCACATATGTCAGTAATATTATTATTTTTTTTTAATGTATAATACATAACTTTGTATTGAAATATTGATAATAATTATGGTTATTTTGTTTAGCCAAATATTAAAATAATATAAGTGTATTTTAAGTATATTTACTATGGTTTAGTGTAGAATATTTTATCGTATATGTTGTTATCGTTCAATCGGGATCGCATCGAGCCGTCGTGACTCGTGACTAAAAAATTAGATGGTAATAAATGATATACAAGTTGAGCATATCATTTTTCCGTATTTCTGTTCACGAACAATATTTTTTTTTCTAAGTATAATGAAATTACGGATTGTTGTATGAAAAAGGTGTCGGATGGCATTTTGGCCTTAGGCGTCATTTAGCCTTACGTTGGCCCTGGTTCTAAAAAGGAAATGAATCCGCGCGAATTTCCAATAAATACGACACGAATATATTCGAATGAAATTGAAACTTACTGAGTCGTAAAAT
Source organism: Sipha flava (assembly GCF_003268045.1). NCBI lineage: Eukaryota > Metazoa > Arthropoda > Insecta > Hemiptera > Aphididae > Sipha > Sipha flava. Next base: position 150,208 of record NW_020273604.1, on the reverse strand, counting down.
AGTGTTTATAGCAAATTATCCATGTATTTAGAACGGGGCTTTTTTTCAATCAAAATTTTATATCCGTTGAAAATCCGGAACACAGCCATATTGATTCTAGAATGCAGTTCCTTGTTGGTGTAAGTTTACAAAAATATATACTACAATATAAGAAATATATCGAAATTTCAACTCTTAAAAATGTACAAATATATTTAATATAAAGTATTATATCATTCGTTTAGTGTTATTTTTTCCTTTATATAATACGATGTTTATAACAGTGTATATAGTGATCTATAATAATCTGCCTTCAATTTATTCCTCCAGAAAATGAGAATTAAACTAGCATAAAAATTCGTATATTACAAGATCACGTTATATAAAAAAGCATGGCAAATTATAACGCTTAACGGTTGAAACGGAAATGTAAGTATCTAGTAGAAATATGAACATTAAATTAGTTTAAATTGTAGGCAATTTTGTCTAGAGAATATAGCACATTTTAATTTTTTTTTATATAAGAATTGATAAATTAAACGTGCTAAAAATGATAGACGTCAAAGACTTTTGTAAATCGTTTTCTGGCTGTTTTTCAATAAATAAATCGTTGTAGAAATCTCATCAATAAAGTACATATATACTTGCCATATAAAGTACAAAAATTACATGTTTTGATTTACAGATACCCTGTTTATGCATATGTATATGCATTGTGCTGACAAATTATTAATATCGGTACAATCAAAATTAATTACAGTTATTCTGGCACACATGCGAAGTGCCTTTTATTTAATTAAAAGTAATACGAGAGGATAGTTAAGATTATCATAATACTTTTATTGTGTATAATTGAGTTCACTGTTTCTAATAGTTTAGAGTTTTAGCTAACCACCGATGAATTATCTTTGGAATTTTATTAGGTAACAGACTAATAATTATTATAAGTACCGTTATATTTAAATAGGTTCTGTCTAAGTGCGTAGTTGTTTTTTTAAATGTATTATCGTGTAAACATTGTCTGGACGAGGAATTCATGTATTATTATAGGGTGGATACAATATAATGATTGTATATCCTCTTTTTATAATTTACTATTTAATTTTCTTTTTTTCTTTGTACTTATTAATATATAAAGATGCACCAAGAAAAAATATTTTGATAATGGAATTTTAAAGGGTAAAAAAAGTTTTGGGGCTCTGATTTAGATTTATACATGTGATATTAAGATTACCTATTTTATTGATGGAATTGTTTGTATTATTTAAATGTAATTAAATAAAATATATAATAATCTGATCACAAAGCATACGGATAATAGTCAAAGTTGTATGTAAAGAAGTTTTTTATTTCATGTATTTATACTTAAAAACATATAATACCCCGTTTATGGCTTATTTAAGATCTAACTTGAGCTGGTGGTATTTTTTTATACTTTCAATAATTCTAGAAAATTATATTAAATTATTTCATTACTGTATAAAAATTATAATGTCAATACCACTGTGCATTTTTTTTTTTAAATAATAATGTTAACTTTAAACGGTGGACTATAAAATTAAAAAATAAGAAAACTGATAACAATTTAGTATTTTGATTATTATTTTATTATGTACTTGTGTTTGATTTATAAATGATATAGGCGCGTCGTTATGTAAAAAATGTAAAATTCAGAAAATTAAAATTCATGTGAAATAAAAGCAATAATAATAATACGTTCAAATACCAAATACGTGAAATCTTGTTAAATTAATTTTAAATGAGTAAATGATATGTAAAATAAAGAAATAGTATGAAAATAATTATTTGCCTTTAGTTTTAAATTATAATACAGTTAAAACTATTCCAATAAATGTTGAAATAAATTTGAATTGTGATAACAAAATAAAATTACGTTATAATATAATTATTATTTTATGTTCTTACCTTTTGTCACTACATTCAACAGTATAAATCAAGGTTTGAACGAAGAATGCAATCTGTCGAAAAAAAACACACACAGATAGAGTAGGTGTATTGTTTTATATTTGTAAATAATAGTATGTATCAATAACAAATCGAAATTAATCAAACAAATCATTTTTAAATTTATTGTAACAATTCTTGACCAAAAAAACTTACGACAATTACGCATTGTAACGTTGTGAAGCGCGCCATGTTGACGGGACTATAGGAGATCCAAGACTCACCACATTTGCCGGACTTCGAATGATTACTTAATTTATTAAAAACCACTTTGATTTACGTTTAACCATCGCTGCTAGAGGGTGTCACGGACCACTAACCATAGAAATCTAACACTGCCACCACTTTTTTCTTTTTGCTTAGGCTGTATAATATGTATACCATTATCTTGTCGGAAGTTTTTTATTAATTTCTCTAGTCACACTTTATTAAATACAGTGTACTGGTAACAGGTATGCATCGCTATTTCTTCGTGTCACGTACCAGTATACCGTATATTTTAAATCGTATGTATATATATAGATGTAATTTGCTTATATGATTGTAAAATTTCATTAACAAACAATTTCATTAAAAATTAATTTCCCTAAACACTTTCTTTTCATTGTTTTAATATAATTTTTAATTATTAATTAATTTTAGATTTACGATCACAGTTCGTGCTCTTGTAGAACGAAAAATATTTCCCGAATTGCCGAAGTCACCGGAATTTTTTACAGTTGAATTTAATAAAAACTCAAGAAGATTTTAAGTTGTCCATGTAGACAACCATTCATACATATTCCTGCAGGCAATAGTTTTTTATGTATTATTTGTGATTTCAACCTACAATTTATGATGAAACATGATTGTATTGATTTTTTTGCGATGGTACATTTATTACGCACCTAAATATTTTGTACAACTATATACTATTCATGGATATAAAAATGGTTATTATTTGCCATTGGTTTATTTTTTTTTAATCGAAAAATCAAAAGATTTATATAAAAAAATGTGGATATTCCTACAAGACGTCCGTATAAAATATACAGGAAGTCAATTCATATTAAAAAAATTACACATTGACTTTGAAAAGGCTGCCCACCAAGCTGCGTATAAAGTTTTTGAAAATGTACAATTAATAGCTTGTCGATTTCATTTAGGCCAATCATGGTGGCAAAAAGTAAATACAAAATAATTTTAAATCAAATAATCATACATTAATTGTATTCTTAATTATTATAGATAAACAGCGATTCTATTCTCAGAATAGCCTATAAAAAAGAAAACGATGAAATAGGAAATTGGATAACGATTTTTTTTTGGTTAGCTTTTCTTCCCAGTCATGAAGTAGCTGATGTATTCGTCGAACTCATGAGTCTGTCCAAATGATAGAGTCTGCTCAGAATTTAGCGATTATATTTTTAATAATTATATACATGACGAATCTCCATTTCCCTCAAATATATGGGCTAAAGAACCTATGTTTGATCAAAGATAGATCATCCAAAATCTAATTATTAAATAAAAAAAAAAAAAAAATTAATTTAATTTCAACATTTTTCTTTAATACAAATTTAATTTGTATTTTTTTTTATAACAACAAATGCAGTTGAACGTTTTCATATAACTTACAATTCACAATTCTACAAGTCTCACCCACACATACACTTGGTAATTATGGTTTTACAAAATACTCAAGCTGAAACAATGACGAAAATTCGGTCAATTGAAACTGACTGCCATGAAAATATGAGTTTTGTTGAAATGCAAAAAATTAATGCAACTATAATGGCTTACAATAAATATTTAAAAAATAAAAATTCTAAAGATTTACTAAAATATTTATTAAAAGTGGGAAATAATTATTTAGGGATACCAATTTAAAACTTTGACACGTAATAAAAATTTTATAACATAATACAAATATTATCTATTATATTGAGTATTTTTTATTTTATCATAGGAATTTTTTTTTTACATACATTTTTATTTAAAAAAATGATATTATGAATCACATCTAAAAATTAACTTAACTATTTTTTAAATTATTATTTTGTTGTGTGGGGCGGCAACGTTGTACGTATTTCTATGCTCAATCTTGTTAAACTTTGGATTTATATTGTCTAATTGTATCTGTGCTCAATCGGGTTCCAACCGACAATTGCATTTTCGTCGAAAAATGTATTGAAATATTATGCAATTTCATACACATGTATAGCGGTCCAACCATTGTTGTCACGTAAATATTCGACGCAAAAAGTCATTGTTTTATTTAGATCGTCGATGCGGCTGCTGAGCGATCAAAGATTATACAAGTGAACTCATCAAGAAGATTGTGTGTTAAACGAAAATACAGTTTAGACGAAAATTTCATATTTTTTTTAACTGTTCGGAATCAACTTGGTAACGTGGCGCGACGTGGTAAACAATTTAATGTAGAAAGAGGAAGTACAAATCAAGTAGTTATGCTTAATTGTCGAATGATGTTTGTCAACACAATTATTTGTCAAAACCATAATAGTTGAAAACCAAAAAAAAAAAAAATTAAACCAAGAATGTTGTCAAAATATTATTTGATATTCCATTTAAAATCGTTCACAATACTCAATAAAAAGAAAAGATTATGAATCAAAGTGTATTTGATATGGTTCAGATAGTTCATATACTCTATCATAATCAATTTCAATCAAATCAAATTAAAAAAAAAAAAAAACCAAACAAATTATTTAGTTTCATATAATACTCTTAGGTATAATGATAGGTATGTAGTTAATATTGTATGCATATTGTATGATAAAAAATATAATAACTTGGGTATTACAATATCACACTCATATACTGTCGCCTTAAGTTTATGTGATGCCCTAGGGTCCAAAATATATCTAAACCTTTAATATATTTATATTTTATATATTATTATGCTTATAAATAATATTTTTAACACCTAATGTATAAATAGCTATTTTATTAATAAAAGTTAATTTTAATTAAATCTCTGTTACTTTATAATTCATTAAAAAATAAATTTCAAAATGTACGATCAAAAAAGTATAAATTTCAATCATTTATAAATGAATACGTTTTATAATTAAAAAATCAATGCGATTAAAAAACAAACTAAAATAACTGTTATAAAAATAGTGCGTAATCGATCTATAATTGGGAGGTAAGATTATAGATTTAAATAATTCTAGTTACAGATTATAAAATCTTGTGCTATTCGTATCAAATTTAATTTAATATATTTTATTCTGCGGAGTTTTTTTCACGAAATTCGTTAAAAAACACAGCAGATTAAGATTAAGAACTAGAGTCTGAAATAATACACATAGCCATTCCATAATTGCCTATAAAAAACGCCGTCATAAATACTGTCTATTCGTGTTTTTTGTGTTGAAGATCATGCTCGTGGTGGATTATAGTTGTGAGTGTTATCGATGAAGTATCAAATTTAATTTTTTCGTTTTCAAACAATATTCGTTTTTCCATAGTCTATTTTAATTTCTGTACACGTTTCATCAAAGGATATCCCAACTACAGGATGAAATCTTGTTAAAACATTTTATGGGGGAAAATATGGGGTAAAGTATGCCGGATTATACGGTGTATGTAATTTGAACCATGTATAAAATATGCTGTACACGACATACGTACTAACATAAGACCCACTTTGATTTGATTAATATATTTATGGTTTTTGTCTAGAATATATTTCTTTTATTTTATTTTTATTTTCTAAAAGCTTTTTGATGGACTAATTGGTTAGCTGGACGATTAGTAAATTTATATTTTTTACATAATATAAATATTATAGTATGTATGCTAATAAATACATATTGAATTGGTACGGTGAAGTTTACGAGGGTGATTAATAATATTATTGATTAAAATACAGGATATAAAGTAGATTATTAAATTGTTCAATTAATATGATAACCAGCCACTGGTGAAAACTATTAAACCTAACGAATAATTAAAATAGTTTACGATGTCATGTTTGTTATGATTATAATTGAACAAATCTTACATATTAGTTATTTAATATTTAATCATATTGTTCGCGCAAAAATACTAACTGTACAGTTTGTCTTACAGACGTAATCATCCTTTATGATGAAATAAAATAAAATAAAAATTAAAAATATGTTAGCGCTTAAATTTATTAAAATAAGTCTGATATATATTTATAGAATTATGTTTTGACCATGCATAGATGGGATAGGAAAATAAATTATTATTTTCATAATTATAAATATATTAGTTAATTATTTGATTTTTCAACTATATCGAGAATAACCACTTTGAAATAATAAGATTCTTTATATACACATAGGAACTCTAAAAAAAAAAAAAAAAATGAAACATTAAATGCTAATGCAAAATTATCCAAACTAAAACTTATCTTTGGTAATAAGTCATTACTAACAACCAATACTGCCTGGATCATGAAAAATACACGAAAGTAATGGGATAAGCGAGAATTGTACGAAAAAAATATACACGTAAATGAAATTAGTAGCAAGCTGTACGTTTTAAGGCGTTATTATATTTGTAAGTATACCTATGTTTTTCTGTATTATTATACTGGTGTTATAGTATCATTATGATACATTATAAAATTCATTTAGTATTTTATAATGTAATCACAATTAATCGTAATGAATATAAAAATATGCACAATTCATTCATGAAAATTAAATTAATAATAATTTATTTTAATTTGAATTGTTTTTGAAAAAAAATTTGTTTTAATTTATAGATATTACATTTTTAATAAAATCATTGAAATAGTTATTAAAATCGTTTTATGCTGAATTATTAATTGACACTTATTTTATTGCTCATCCGCATAAATCAAATGAAAACGATGCTTTGAATAATATTTACAATTAGTAATAATAATAATAATAATAATAGTTTTCATTACATTTTAAAATGTTTATGTTGTTGTTTTTAATGTACAAGATATATTAATATTTTACCTATTGAATGTCCTTATATATTTTACAGTATTAAAGTTTTGTAAAAATGAAAATATTTAAGTACTATATTTTTTAGCAAACTTGCTATAACATTTATTATTTATTTCAGATTGACCAATAAATACAGATACACACTATATTCGTGATATCTTTTGAATTTAAATGGAATATATAAGGTAAATTGAATAATTTCACTTTATAATATTTGCAAAAAACATATTATTTTCTTAATAACTTATAATATTAATATGTATATTTATGAATCACGATCAAATATTAATAAATTATTATCATGCAAATAGTTACAAATATATGCCAACAATGCATATAGTTAATATTACGTACAAGTGAATAAGTGACATACTAACAGTTGTATCTATATTATTATATTATATTATATATTAATATTTAACACATAAATTCAAATAATTAAAGCATAGTCAATGTTACGAAGCTATTTATTCTTGCTTTGTGCATGTTTCTAATAAAAAACTGTAAATAATTGTTTTATATATTATGATAATTATTCACTGAAATAGTATGGTTACTTGATTAATTCTTAATATTTATTCTTACTAACCAATGTTGTGATCTTGGTAAGAATTTTATAATAAATATAATTGTGATTAATACATGTCAGTTTAATTAATATACTCGAATTATACATTTACGATTGGAATATAACCTTTTTAAATGTGTATCGTAAACGCTAAAATTATTTAATTCTTAACATATATGCTTAATAAAATTGTTTTACGCCCGTTCACCATGAATTAACGTACAATAATCGACATTTTGATGGCATAAGTAATGTATTGATTTCTATCAAATGTAAAAATGATTTAAAACATAATTTATCGTTAATAAGCCAGTTTTAATTATTTGTATATTCAGTCATTTTAATATTCAATATTAGTTTATGAATATTATATAACGTTAATTTTTTTGCATAAATCGTTTTCCCGTCTTCGGTTTGGCCACACAAGATTTCCTTCTCATTTCTTTAAAATGTCATCAAACGATTCCCTTCTCAATACACTGCAAAATTATGTGATATCAGCCACTTACTATTCATCTGTCTCAGTCTATCAATACATCGTGACCACCTACTATCCCTTTTGAACACATTCAATATCCCTTTCGATACTATAAACATCTTCTCGATTTAATATTTGTAAACAAATATTATATTATATTAAATAACTGTTGAAATTAATTGTATTAACAAAGTTTAAATAAAAAAAAATAAAAAAATGAAAACGTTAATTTATTGTGTATGTTAAGTGAATCATGACGGATAAAATACTATAATTCTATAATTGATAATACGATCAAACGTATATTCTTATAAAATTTAGTCGCTTTCGCGAACCACAAAAACGTTAAGATAATGGAATAATAATAATGTTCGAACGACAATAGACATTTATTAATTCCACTGTACAACATATGATACATTATATTACATATATAACAAATATATCATAACAGTATGAGACAATTTATTAGTAGCCAAATTAATTAAACTAGAAAGTTAGAGCAAAATTCCAATTATTTTCATATTAATTCCTTTAAACGTCATAAAAAAATAAAAGTTATTAAGGTAATAGAATTTTTAAGTAAGTTTTCCTAAGTAACATTTACGGTGAAAAATGTTTATGTATAAAAGTTATCAATTAAATAATTAATTCAGAAGCTGACCTTTTACCTTACCTTCACTTCAGGTAACAGTATTTAATTTGTCTTTAAATTTAACGATGATTATAATAAAACTATTTTATTTTGAAGAAGTAGAACGGATTATGTTAGCTGTTGTGGTTCTTTAATGTACTTGTTTTTTATTTAATTTGCATTTCGTAGAAAAGTATACATTTTTTTTTAGTATCCACAATATCAGATATGAAAATACGCCAAATTATCTGTTTTATTTTAACGAGGCATTCGTTTATCATTATTTGTTTTTAGACTTAGAATATTGGTGTCTTATATTTTAACATAAAATTTATTGCATTAAAAAACAAAGCTTTTTGCTCGTATATCGACTTTGTTTTTTTTTTTTTTTTTTTTTGCTACTTTTGGTAATTATTTACAATTTAATCGTCATAAGTTATTGTATAAAACAAAATATCTGAAACTTCACCAGTTGGTTGGTTGAGAGGTTATTATAGTTATTTGCCTAATTTGTGTTTAATATGTATTTATATGATTATAATTATAATATGATAATTAAGTGGCTTGTTAATGCAAAAACAAAAAACAAATTATCCGCCTTTAGTTTTATTTATTAAAAAAAAATTAAAATAATCAAATTTTAAATGTTTATATAAATTAATAACTAAACCAACATTTTACAAATATGATTAAGAAACGATAAAAATTATTTGAATAAAAATGCTTTGAACGTAAATTTAACCACATAGTTACTTGTTTTATAAAAACAACTGTGAAAACATAAATGTAATTATACTCTTATCGTTGTAATTAACACATTTCACTGTAGTTAAATTTTAAACTCTTATAAAGAGAAATGTCGATTAACGTTTTTGAAATAGTTTTATTATAGTTAAGCGTATGAATGCGGACTATGGGCGTTTTTTGTTTAATGTTTATGTTTTTAATGATAATATTATGAACTATAAAAAGTGAAAACTAAAAAAAAAGTTTTTAAAATATTTAATCCAAAAATATTTATTTTTCGACGATTATAGTATGTTTATACTTGAATCTTGTCTATGAAATTACTAAAAAACTATTCTTGTTAAAATAAAAAATATTTAGGTTTAACAAATTATTTATATTCAGGTTATTCTAACAATATTTTTTTTAGAAATGTATATGGTAAAATCATAATATATTTTACACGGTATTTACTACATAATTATTTAATATATAAAACAAAAAAACAAGTATCAATAATATTAATTCTGAAATCGTAACATATTTTTCCCTACATAAGTCGAGTATAAAAATTGCTATTTAATATGACATTGTAGTGTAAGTCAAATATAGAAATAAAACGGGTAAAATTTACATTAAAAGAAAAAAAAAGAAAGAAAAAAAACAAAAAGAAGAAACAAAAAAAAAAAAACGTACGAAATTAAACAGCAAATTGCAAATTTTAGCGTAAGTAGTGTATTGTAGTACACTGTAGTAGTACTGTAAAGTACTTATTTTAATAAGTTTACAAACAGCAAAAAAAAAAAAAAATTAAAAATAAAAGTAATACTAAAAAGTTATTTGAAAACAAAATGTAGGAAATGTGCAGGAATGCGAGACCTACATAAGCATTTGTATGTTTTCTGAAATTAGTCACACAATACGTAAAATGAAAAAATTAACAAAAAAAAAATCAGTTAAGGAATCAAGATTGAAAAATATAAAGAAACAATTGAAATTTTACCGGAAAAAAGTGTAATGAAGAATTGTCGTGAAGGAGTTTTATTCCAATGTTGTATTGTTATTATAGAAGTAGACGTTTATTGAAAAAACATTGATGAAAAATTGTTGCGCGTGTTAAAGTATTAAGACGTATGAAACGAAAGAAATCATAGAAACATTAGTAATTATAACATTATAAACATAGACATAATAGTATATACTATTGTCTATAAACATAGTACACATAACTGTGTACAACACACGAGTAGCTACATAACTGTATAAACAAGTAGATAGGACGACAGGAAAGCTTAAAAAGAATTCCGACAATTGATAGAAACAATTATTAATTTACTTTCATTTCTCGGTAACGATTAAAAGGTATTTTGTTTCGTACGGTACTTGAACAAATTATTATGCCGTCAAAAAATCTTTGATTTTTCGAAAGTTCGCTTCGATTTTAAACTGCGTACATGTCATTCGTATTCGATCATAAAAATCGATCGTATAAAAATTGAGTATACAAAAACGTCATATAATACATATAAGTATAGTTTTTATACAATTTCAAGAACTTAGAAAAACATTTTCATTTGTATCGCCACAGAAGACTCAAACGGTATTGTAACTTATGAACACTTGTGCCGATGAAATTTTCTTAGTATGTAATCATACACTACCCTACGACGGCGTAAGTAAGTATCGGGATCAGAAATTTCGATCGCAATAAAAATGAACCGACGAAAACGTAACAAATCGGGTTTAACGAAGTTTATACATTACTTCAGTGTAACATTTTTAATTATTATCACCGTACAATTGATACAATTGACCTAGTACGACTAGATACAAAAAAAAAAAAAAAATAAATATATTAAAAAAAATGATTATAATAAAAATGAAATAAAAATCCTAAACAATAACAAAAGCGTTCGCATATATTATATTCAATTATCGTCCGACCACCCGTGTCACACATACGTCGTTGACGCTTGCACACGCAGAGATATACGTATACACTTCGGGTACTGGTACACAATATAATATAGTGTCCAGTTGCCCGCGCACGACGCACGTACTCCGAAAGTACGAGATGTGTTATAAAATAATCTTTTAGTAAACCGAGACGACATTAAAATGTTGTCTCGTATTATGTTCGGTCCGCGGTGATGCTGGCGGTGCGTAGCGCGGAGGCGAAACGTTGAGCGGCCGAAGGAGGAGGAGTGATATATTTTTGTGTCTCGTAGACCGCGTCAGTGGAAAACAGACGCGTACCGCTGGATTTGTGTATGCTTATTGTACGCGCGACATAGCGCATTACGATATTATACGATGTGCCGCGCGTCCCATTATTATTGCGGACGTAAATGTTTCGCGTGAGTTCCGTAATAATGATGCGGAGTGGCACCGCGAGGAATAATAAATCCTCGTTTCAGGTGATATCGAAATGGCCAGCATTACAAATGTTTTACCGCTGCTGCTCCGTACGTTTTCAATACGTGTATATTAATAATATGTTGCACCGTTGCTGTACTCGTAGATCGAGCGATCTGTGACAGGACAGGAACGATTACACTGGTCTGTTAACCTGACGCGTAACTGATACGCCAACTAATAAATAAAATTTGATATAATGGCAATACGCGTTGAACATAATATTGTCTTATCGTCATGATGCGCTCTCTCCGTATGCATAGATTTGTATATAATTCGTGTGTGCGTATAATAAAAAGTTAACGAAGAGTAGAAAATAGATTATAAAAACTTTTCGAATATACATTTTTTTTTTCTTAGAATCACCGGTACGCATCGTATAAAGTACCGAAGTATTTTTCTCTTATTAGATTAACAACTATTACGGCTTATACACGAGTTAGTAGTAAGTGGTAAGCATGATGCGTGCGTGTTGGAGGATTACGAGAAGGTTGTTTTTGATAATGAAGTATACGGATAATTGAAATAAAAACGTTATTGGATTTTACGGTATATTTCTTAAATTTTCCTGGACTTGATGTTTGTAATATGTATTCCAAGTTCAAATGCTACAGCCTCCATTATAATAAGTATTATACTGTTTATTAATCACATAATAATTTTGTATGTTGTACGAACGTGATTGATAAAATAAGTAAATCATACAATTTATACATGTAACATTATAACATATCCGAAAAGTAGTGTTTAATTCGCTTCATTTTTTTTTTTTTTACGATATTTAAAATAAATATTCAATTAAACTTGCAGTATATCATTGAGCCACAATCACTTCTGGTTAATGATTTTAATAAATTAAATAAAATAAAATAATTATATCAAAGCAATTTCGTTAGAAATTGAAGTAGTTGGATATCATTATTTAATTTCCTCTGAGAGCATATAATAAGCAAAATAATGAATAAATGATCTAGTATAAACGAGTTAAATGGTTAATAATGAATATGTAAAAACGTCATATTATAAGCGTTTTCATTAATTTGAAATAAAACAGTTTTTAAACAACTCCATACCAAGAAATGTAATTTATTCGGTAGTTAGAGTTGTATTGTATTATAAAGTTAATCAAACAATTTAACTTCGATACACTTTTTATTATTATAGAACATAATGCATTGTTCAATATCGCAACCGGTTTTCTATTATACTATGTATGTTAGATTAAAATCCAACAAATAAAACACGTTCATATTCCCTTCTCTTAACTTCGTTTAAATTAAAATAATAAAAATGGTGCCCATGAAGAAACATAAGTTTACTTTCCTTTCGCTTGTCAGGTCTTCCGTATCTTTCGCACGATGTTAATTGGCAATGTTTTATGATTTATTTTTCTTCCCGGATCTTTCTTTGTTTTTACCTTAAACTTGAGCAGTAATTTAAATAGACTACGAACAGCACATGGAAGATCAATATAGTATTAGCACCACACGGCAATAAAGTGTTTTCAAACAATGATGAAATGAAATAAAAGTTTTTAGAATATCAATTCGCACATATCCAAAAGACTAAAAAGGCAATGAAGCAGTGACTTGCTTAATGTATAAGACCATAACAAAACCCATAGATAACAGGTAATCAAAAGTCTTGTCGAGTGGCAATACTAAGGGCATCTGTTATGTTAGATAGTTACTATATTCAAACATTATTTTTAATCGAATTTGATTATCAGATTTATAATACTGTATTGTAAATACTGTGAATATATTTCTTATAAAATAAACATCAATTTTGCTCGTGATCTATATTTTTTACTTTTATATTTCCACATCATTATGATTTAGCACAACTGTAAAGATTAAAAGCTTGAATAAGAATGACGTTCTAAAAGTTGACAGAGAGATCAAATATTTCCTATGCTCGGCGAATATTATTAGCTCATATTTTTAAAAAAGTTGTTTGCATATTAAATTTATTTTAAATCATTGATTGTCGTTTAATACCGGTTGATTGAACTGAATTTTCAATGAGATGAAACAAGCATATGATTTATATATATAGAAACTATGTTATGAATAAATAAATGATCCTCTGAGAAAAAATAAATAATCACTTCTGGTTTTTAATTTTATAAATATTTGCATTTAAGACTCCAAAAAACCCTTTTTTTATTCAAATGTAGTGATTTTTTAAGTTTCCACTTGTTAGTTTTTGCGGAACAAATTTGACTATTATACAACCGAAATCCATTGGACTAAATAAAACACACACACATACAGGATATGACTATCCATACAATCTACATGCATATACTATCATTCTTATTGTCTTAGTTTTGTTTAGCGCAATTAATATATTGTACTCACTTCCAGATGTTTAACATGGTTGAATAATCTCTTTCTAGTTAATCCGGGGGCATTCCCCTTAAATTTACATTGATGCAAAACAGTTCTTAGTAATAAGCACGATTTTGCAATGATTTTACGTTTTTGCAATCGTATTTTCAGTTTACAAACCAGTGCGCATCATTCATCCGAATTGTTCGAAACAATGCGAGTTATTTTATGTGTTCACTGGTGTCGTTATTTTAATTTTTATTTTATTAACAATAAATTATAACTATATTATATTGTTTGTATAGTTTATTTATTTTTATCTTCTTCACCACTAGCGTTAACTTTTTCCATTTTAATTGTTGCAAAAAATTTAATTGTGTTTAAGTTGATCTGGAAAGTAAATAAAATAAAAACACGCGTTAATATTAACGAAGAAATACATGTTTATAATATATGATAAATGTACGATGTACGTTAGTTTACAAATGTATGTGTATGTAGTTTTGCAATAATTAGCTATGCATATATTAATTATAATTCAAATTAATACAGAATTATAACTACTCAAAAACAATATACGAATAGAACATTCACACTGTGAGTTTCATGTAATTTATCACTTCACGCGATCGTGTATTCATATGACAAGCAATCGTTTCGCTTTTTAAACATTATTAGAGCAAATTGGTCAGATACATATCAATGATAAAAAATAATATTTCACTATTCTTAACCATCGCTCTGAGCATTTAAAGTAGTTCAACGATATTAATAAATTATTATTCGAAATTTCGCATTTAAATTTGCTCACGATCTATAGACAAAATTATGAAAGTTTAGTTTTGAAAACCTAAAATAAAAAAGTTATATGTATACTCAAAAATGATTAAACACCGATAAAAAATTGCAGTGAAACATAATTTTCAACAATATAAGCTGTTTGAAGTGCAATGAATTAATGTTCTAATATATCTCTATCACTAAGTATGAATATTCGTTTAAAATATTTAACACTTGAAATTCTTAGATACCTAATTTTAGTTTACAGAATTGGATACTGCGAATTCATAGATATGTTTATCATACGTAAAATACATAAATTAAGTAATATTTTTCACCGATTTAATAACAACGTGATAGTAGACATTTTAAAAACAAATTCGAAGTCATCGTGTTATCTTCTCAAAATTGATTTACTTTTTTGTGGGACATTATTGCAGATTCGTTAGTTTTCCCCAAATTTAATTTAATTAATTAAAAATTGAAGATGTTCTTTTTCTAGTTTTATTTTATTTTTTGGGGGAAATTGAGGCAGTTAAGAAATTAAAATTTCGATAAATTTCAATTGAACCTATGATAAATTAATATCTGTATTCGAAATCATCATAACGTCACAAATGTTTTGATACGCTGGACAAAGAAAGTGTCTAAATTACTGGGTTTTGTGTGTGATAGATTGAAAAAGCATATCGTAATATTGAATTTAATGAGATAGAGTTTTTAATTTATAAATCCAAATATGATAATTTTTATAATTAAATTAATTTTCGAGTTTTGTAATCTATACGTGCTGAGATATTTGTAAATTATATCAAATTAAAAATTATTACTACTTTATACGTTAATATAGATAATTGTACACGCTTAACGAAATCATAGTGTTGTTCATATGAATCATGTTTTGAACTGTGTAATCTCCATGTTACAATTCATTTCCAATTTTCAATTAAATGCTTTGCGTATACAACTTAAACACTTTGAAAATACACATACGTGAACACGCCATTTAATTTCGCGATTATAAAAGTGTGCAGAACGTGAGTTATAATAGTTATCTATTACCCCTTCTCTCATTTGCAAATCTAAAATATTAATTTATGGCAGTCATACAATTCTTTTATAAAGTGCAGTGCTCTCCTAAAAAGCTATTACCAAGAACAATTATAACCAGGTTGCATATAACATTATGAAACTAAACTTTATTAATGCGAATAGGTGCATCGTTAGGTTAAATTTACTACTTCATTTCACCAAGGTAATTTTACAATATTTTATTTGTTTTATTTTTACTTAATAATTACAATCATTTTTTTTTCAACTACGGTTAAGATCTGAAAAACTTCTGACAAAGATTGTATTGTTACTAAACTAATCAACAATCAATAAGGCGCGCTTTAAATAGACATTTTGAATTTTGATGATTAATTATTACATTTAAGCTTAAAAATTAACAGTGACTTATGTTAGGCGAGCAAAGTGCGACGAATGCCTAATACCGAGCTCCAACATTATCTTGTTCGTATTTATTTGATAAATGGAATCGAAAGTATTATATGGGCATGATGATTGATGGATACTTCCAGTGCACTAATAACACAGGGGTACCTGCAGCACATAGCATTATTTAAAAACATATTTTCTACAAAAATATGAACTAATTGCTATGTACCACAGTTTTTATGGACACAGTTTATTAAGTTTTCACTTCAAACCGGAATCAAGTAATGGGTTATTGTGTTTTCGGTGTTTTAGGTCTCAAAATGTGTTTAGGTTTGAACTGGTTAGAATTTAATACTAATCATATTCTACTACAAATGGGTCGTATCATTTTTGCATAAAGATTGCTGGTATTATTGCTATACTGCTCATGCATATTCAAAGCTTTATTAATTCAATTACCGAAAGAAATTATAATAACATTTTCATTTTGTACTTCTCGTATCCGTAACAATGTTCTCATCAATGACAACGACTCTTAAAGTCATTAAGGACGTCTCACGGTTGTGTTTAATCCACTTTACATTCAAGCTATAGCGTATAGCTATTTTGTTCTTGTCTAATTGTTTTCTCTTAATGTGAAAAATATCTGGGTTAATAAAAAATCACTTTACGTGGTTATTTTTTGTCTATGACATTATCAGATGTCGAATCTAGGTAAAATAATTCAGTTATAACAACGAGAATTATTCACATTGTTAATATAATGGCCTTGGTCTATAAATGTATAATTTTAAAATTTATTATTTTTTTATACTATGTGTTGATAAGAAAATCTCAATAGATAATTTACATCAGTTTTTAGTAATATGTAATTACTGATATTGGATATTATATAGGATATTAGCGATGATTGTTGATTTGTGAAATCAAACGTGACTATCCAAAATTAAAGGAAATAGCTTAAATAATGTTATATCTTATACTTCAATCACGTTTTGAATTCTAGTTTACAGTCAATAAATGATTTACGTATCTGAAGTAATAAAAATGCAATGATCGATGAACATTTAAAAAGTTGTAAAATATAAATATATATATAATAATAGAATTATAAGAATCGCATAGAATTATAATTTTTAAATGTTCTGGAGAAAAAAATTTCATTTTTTTAAATAATTTATAATACACCTAACTGAAAAAAGAAAAAAATAATTTTTTCTCCTTTCTAAATAAATTTGCATCAGTGAATCAACATGCGTAATAACCATGGAAAATACTGGTTTCATATGCAGACATGGTTGTAAATTAAAACTCATTAGTCCAATTTTAACGACCAACATTGTGAACCAAAGTTGATCGGTACAACGTAAAAAGTTCAACTGTAGTACATTATGACACGACACAAGTCCGTATAATAAAAAATTTTCATGTCGTTTCAACATATTTCGGAGTGAAAAAAAAAATATCCGTCTTTGCGTAAAAGATGTTTTGAAATGTTCGCAATGTTTTAGAACAGTAGCTCAATCAGGAATTTTTCATGGGGGGGGTCTGACAAAATAAATTAATATACAAATAATAAAAAATTATAATATATATATCTAGAATATGATATTAATAAACTATTATACGTACCAAGGGGGGGGGGGTCCAGACCCGGAGTCCACCCCCCTGGTTGCGCCACTGTTTTAGAAACATTGTCGTCTTCGGTTAGGTGAGTCGTCCGCAGGAGCGACTGATTTCACCGCGTTCGCGATTACGCGAGCTCTTAACGTCCACGTGCTCTACAACGGACAACGTTTACACATATCAGGTGCCGTGCGACAGACGAAAAGCGTATCAAAGGTAAACCGACGGAGTGCAAACGAACGCGGAAAAAATACAACCTCGACGGAAACGCCGTGTAAGGCGCATTGTTCGTTTGTGCACTCGCATCGTATTTGTTGCTGCTTATTCGATAACGCGATGTACGTCCGCGTGCGGTCGAAACGGATATCAGTCGTCGTACGGTACGCGTAGGTTGAAAGTTCGGTCGCGACTTTCACGGTCGGGTCGCAGCGATACCTGTCCGCGGCCGAGGGGAACGAATGCAACGATACGAAGCACGAACACGTTAGCCGTAACACTCGTATTACGCGCATCCGGGGCCTAGAGTTTTCGATTTCGTACTAGTGTTTCGGCAAACGTTTTTGGTAACGCGGTAAACTGCAGTCGAAAGCGGTAGGTCTACGACCCTTTTGATTTTCTTCATCGCGAACCAGTCTTACAACACTCGTAGTCGGTACTCGACATGAGGGGGGACGGAATACCTCTACTAATTTCAAGAAATGTTAGCGTCCCCTTACTATTATTACGTTATAGCCATAACACTTTTTAACAAAATTTAACTTATAACTTTTAACTTTTTAACTTTTAACAAGTTTTGGGGATGCTTTTATTTTTAAAGCAAACAGAGTCCCCTTTCTTTAATTTTGCCGAGTCGAGCACTGCTTTTAGTACAAGTGGCCGTCTATGGTGGTTCCAACGAACAATGCGTTTCGAACGGCACGCGTTTCGGTTTTTGAATAACTCGTAATAATTTTTGTGTCAGTTTCCAATTTTTTTATTTTATTACAAATAGAAAACGTAATGTACATATTTTGACCGGCGAAACCGTTGGTGATTTCAGCGTTAATGTTTCAAAAAATATTTGACGCGCACATTAGATTATTAATTCCGTCTCGCGCACCAAGCGCAATGAGTTTCGAAGTGGCTCCAGTCCTATGCGGATTTTTGCGAAGGGATTCGGTTCACGTAATCATGAATACGTGCTGCTACTGATGATACTGCTGATGCTGCTGCTGGGAAAAAACGAATCGAAGCTCGTACTGTTCCCGTACGCAGGCTCCGCAACGAGCGGAAACAACGGCGAAAGGGAAAGCGTTCGATGGAACACTCTTTGAACTGCGATGATATGTGCGAGAAATAAACGCGCAAATCACTTGCGGTGGCGGTCCGGTCCGCGGGATACCGTGGCCTGGAGACGTGGGAGAGGAACGGAATAGGAAAAAGCGCGTTCACAAGTTTTTCGAACGCCGTACGAGCGCGCGTCACCACCACCGCCGTCGCCGTCGTCGCGGAGAGGGAGTTGCGGCCGACCGCGTGAGGAGACGGGTAAAAACTAGGATGGCGTGCCGACTCGGGTATCATTCGGCCGCGAACGATCGACGGTCGTGTGTAGGATAATAATAATAAAATAACAATAATATCAGTGCAGCGGTTAGTCGTACCGGTGATCGTATGCACCTGTATATGTACACGTGAGTAGCAGTATTATAGTTATAGTACAGTCGTGGTGACCGGATATAACGGATACGCGCGATCCGACCGCGACATATCTTTCCCGGATGATATCGCACGCGACCGCCGACCTCTACCAACGCCACCGTCGCCCATTGCCGACCACCGTCGTCTGATAATACACCACGCACCACCAGCAGATACCCGCAACACGTGATCCAACGGGCTTCCATACATCTCTCAGGTAAGTCCGTCGTCTTGTCCGTAAATGGTTTAATGGGGTTTCCATCATATTTTATCCATGTTTCTACCTTGCAAATCACGTGCACATGAATCGTGGGTCAGGTCGATCGAACCGCGTCGGTAGAAAACGCGCGCGCGCCTTTCCGAGTGGTTCTTTTCGGATGTACGTAACCGGGCAGAGGATGATCCGCCAAGGCGTGCGACACGGTCGACAAGTGTACGTAGTTCATACACGCGTGTATACTTACTCATGAGATATTTCGCATCTTGACGCTTTCGTCGTTGTGTGTACAATAATAATATAATATGTCGTCACGGGTATCGAAAAACGTGAGTAATCACTCCATAGTACTTAAACCTGTAGTAGGATTTTTAATGAACTTCACCACGGCTTGTGTGCATATCGAAAACAATGAACATAAATGGAAATTTTTACGGAATTATATATCTATGTATAATATACTCGAGTGCATATTTTTCAGCATTTTTATTTTTTTATCCAAACTATTATAAAATAATCGTGAGAATTAAATAAAGCCTGGTATTGCCATAACGTTCGATAGTAAATTTACCTTTTATAGTTCATTGTTTTAAAAAGCTATTTTCTCGGAGACTTCAATGCCGCGGCCTATTGATAGTGTCATCGACGTGTAAGGTCATGATGCGCAAACGCATATACTCGCTCTTAATCGAATAACATCGATAAGAAAATTTAAATTTGAAACCATGTGAACAATTATATCTATTACAATACGAAATCTCTGTACACCTAGGTTTAGTTTTCCCTGATGGTAGTTTTTTTTTAGATCCTATATTTTCTTGTGCAACAGAACGTTAGTAAACAATAAGAAATTTAATTACGTATGACGACATTTAGGATAAAATTGTTTACGCATCTATAAGATTTTTTTAAATGTTCTATTGTTTTAGATATATATATATATATATATATATAGGTTAGTATATATTTTATTTTATTAGAATATATTAATTCTAAAAACATATTTCATTGGTATACTCTTAAATTATTTATAAAAAAATCATTCCTAATGCGATTAAGGTTATAATATTTACAAAGATTAATAATACTAGCGTCAGGCGTTAGTATAAGTATTATAAAATTAGCTTAATTATTATGTATATATTTTAGTTGTTTATACAGGAAAGTTATGTACCTATTTGATATTTTACATACTGTTATATAAATTAATATATATTTACTAATTTTTCAAGGTACATAATTATATAACTACATAATATTCACTTATGTGTCTAGAAATTATCAGTTCAACAAACTGCAGTACTTAAATATCAATAAATAATCTATTAGACAAATGGTTATTTACCTCCTGCCACCTATACCGAATTAAATGTCTTGATTTACTATGAAAAAATATATGAATAAATTCTAAAATAGCAGTCATATTATTATCATAATAAATAAATTGAAGGGTTAAAAATAATTTATAAATTATGAACATATCGTACACATATCGTAATGTATGTACCTATTCACCTCTCAAGATCACATATAACTGAAATGTATTAAAATATTAAAGGTTTATGATAATTTTAAAAATACAAAACTTAAATTTTAAACAAATAGTTTTTATAATATAGTATAATATAATATAATATAATATAATCGTATATTTAATTTTAAAATTTTAAAAATTACAAATTTTGATAACGAAGTATGACTTAAAACAATTCTATGATTCAAAACAATCATACAACAAGTAAAATTCTGAATTAAATTTTGGTTTTATATCTTTCAATTTTATAACGAATCTTATTATTAGTGATTATTTCCACTTATCACAATATTCTACACGTGTATATGATTCTCATTTTGTCGTGATAATATATATATATTATATTTTCTTTTCATTGTAATACATTTTTACAGCATGTCTAAACGTCTATTCATATTGATTTTATATGTTTAATAGTCAGCTAGTGTGTCATTTCACTCGGATAAATTGCATTTAGATATCTTCTGTTTCAATAATATTCGTGACTGTGTTGATCCAAATACACATTTTGAGTATCAAACTTGAGTGTTTTTCTCCTACAATATATATATATATATATATGTAGATTTTCATGTGCAACGTGTAATAGAGTAACAAACAACTCAAAACTAAAAAGTTTGTGTTAGGTTTAATATTGAAAAATATTAACAAATATTATAATTACTATAAATTAAGTTAAATATTTCATATCTAAATTGGTTTTTTAAAGTATTTTGTATTACATAACTAAAATATAAAAGATAAACTCGTAAGACAATTTTCGAGACGCTACATGCAAAAACATGTACCCATATTTTTTACACACGTATTAAACTGTATAAATACATAGTAGCATTAGAATATTGAAAAAAGTATATGTTACTTCGACTTTTCGCATCAGTTACCCAAATGTGAAAGTATTGTACTTCTTTTCATTTTGAAACCCTATACTTGCGTATAATCGTTTGCACTATTATAATTTTCTTTTTCCGGCATAAACGAACACGGATCTAGTGAAAAATTAATTAATATCGAACAATACCCAGTAGTAATAATTATTTCAATCAACTTCTAATATCGTTAGAATTAAAATAGACTTCAATACTCATAATTGACACGCTACCATGATTAATGTTACTACATAATCTTAACCATTTGACGTCGGGTACTAGTGAAGTTTTTACCGTAACGGCAACAACAAATATGTCCAGCGACAAATTGATTAAAAGTCCCTAACTGTGTAGACACCACTACAGTTACCTGTACGAGTGTAATTTATGTACAAAGATCCATATAAATATTATTATTATTATAACTAGTTACCTCGTTCTCGACTCTTTCCACCGTACAAATGCAACGAACGGGTTAAGGTTCGACTAGATCAACTTACTAACAAATCTTACTAATCTTACTAGGTTTAATAATTAAGGCGATTCCAAGTAATCGCTGACGTTTTTCCCTCTTGTACATCCCGAGATTCCAATCATTCTTAACTGTTCCGTAGGCATATTTTATATAATATAAAATTACATTTGTCGGTACAAACGGACATAAATATAATATAATGCGGTCCCGATCTAGTTTTTATTTATTATTATTTTTTTTTAAATCGCTCGATTTTCAAGTGAAAGTATGCATTCCGCTTATCCCGTGCACGCATATTGTCATTATTATATTAACAACCGTATGTGTATACAATTGTGTATCATGTATCCGAACACCCATGAATATCCATTTACACTCTCTAATTGCATTATAACTCAAACGAATTTTCCATACGCATATGATTCATATACACGTACAGGTACATACGCGCGCACATATAGATTTGATATTGTTTCCCTATAGTAATAATTTCACTTTTCACTAAACCGGTCGCCTGCCCTTAACCGGCAAACGTGATCGCTTTCTACGCTCGCAAAACGCACATCATCCAGAGTAAATTGTTTATTTTTTTTTCGGCCTATGACGTTCCATTCGTCGAAAAGTTGTTATTATTATTTCATTTTGACCCGATCAAGTCCGCGACGTGTATACTAACCGTACAGGAACAATTCGACACGGGGATCATTGCGCACCAACAGGTGTTAATACTGTTATGTACACGAATTGTAAACATTTCGCTTGTAAACGAAAATCCATCCTACTGATGTACGTACACGCGCGTTCATTTCGTGTCGCGCATTTGCTATGAGAACAATAGGTATTCTGACCCGAATCGACAAGCAGGCGCAAAACCAGGGAGATGTACGCGAAACGCATTCGCCAATCACTTGCGCGCACCGATTACGATATACCGGGCAGTAGGTAATTGTACGTGTTCTTAAGCAAGGGTTCTCAACCTTTTGAGATACATTTTCCCCCTTTCATACTATTTTATGATATCACGCCCAATCCCTTCACTGTAATAAGATTGAACTATGTTAAATGTATATTCAATGTACACATCATGTCTTTAATGTTGGTTATTGGATTAATATGATAACATGAAAATCAATAAGTTTTTTCAATATTCAATGAATTTATTGGTTAGGAAAAAATATTATTATAGTTTAAAACTATTAAAATAAATTATACTAGATCCACATTCCAGTTAATAAATGTAAATACAAATTAATGAGAAGATCAGAACAATTCAGTTCCAATCAATTGTGACTGAATAATGTCTTGGTTAAATATCAGAACAATTAAAAATAAAGTTTTCATTTTTTTTTTTTAAATATGTCACACCTCCCTAGGGAGGACCGCCAGGTTGAGAACCGCTGCTCTAAAGCTTGCATAACGGCACCATCGTGGCACCGGTGGCGCAAGATGTGTACGTTTCGCCTCAGCAACAACGTTGCAGTACGTCGCACAACGTTGTCGGGCCGCGCGTGTACACCAACGGATCGATAATACTGTTAGAGGCGTCGTTACAATGTACCGGGTGTACGCGTGCAGTTCGGTGTACAATACGGTTTATCGGACGTGTAGGGACGCGCGCGGATATCGTGCATGGGACCGTCAGACTGCGTACACAGTACCCACTAACGCGGCGTACACGACCAATCATGCGGTATTTCGTGTTTTTCCGGACGACGAGCAAATGGAACGTGTACCGTATACTTACGGTGGATATGTGTTCCAAAAAATTATTGATTTACGGTACCGCGCACCGTTGCGAGGTGTTTCTCCGGCGTCTGGAAATGTGAAATATGGAATACTCGGTGGACCGATACATTTTAATGTCCGCGTTACAACGCAATGCGATGCTCGGCGGCGGCGCCAAGTTTATTTTCCTACGAAGCAGTTACGTACATCGAGCGCTCACCCCAAGTCAAAGTTCAATTGCACGCGTATACACAAACAAAATAGTGTATAATAGTTATTTACGTCAAACGTGTGAAGTACGTGTTTTAACTTTTCTGTCGTACAACACTACTTACCCACCCCATTTTAGTCGTGAAGCAGCTGCTCCAACAAAACCCGCATCGAGCCGAGTGTTTAACATTATTTTACAAGTCGCTTAAACACCTTTAACACCGTAACGATTGTATCGACGACGACGGCGGCCGGTGCGGTGACTCGAAACCGTCGGCACGGCTGCAACGTCGAATCAATTACAGTAGAGTCGCGACGGGACGTCGTTAACGATGTTCGTTGCATATAATGACAAGCGCGCTCACGTTGTGATGATAAGCATATTGGCAATTAACCGATTGCGAACGCATTACACGTGTCGAACGGTTAAAAATAAAAAATATGCGACGTCGTCCTGTCAAATGGTCAACATTATAATTATTAAATATCGCCGCACAGCAACAGAATATATGCTCGCTGGAACGATGTTATCGGGTGAATTCCAATTTTACAACCGACTCCGCCGTGTACACGCAGAGGTCAGAGATGTATAATTAGATTTGTGTGTGTATCCACTGAAGTTACGCGTACATTGAAACGGTTCGATCTAAATAGTTCCCGTGTGCGCGTTCCGTGCGGGCAAAAGAGTAAAAAAAAAAAAAAAAAACTAAGAAAAACGTTAGATCGCGGTCGGTGTTTATTATTATTATTATTATTATTATATGGACCATCGTTAACGTCACCACGCGCGGTAGTTCTGATCGTTTCCCAACCGCTACACGATTGTACACGTTTCGCAACAATAACTCGCGTGTACGGGGAAAAAAAAAAATCAAGCAAAACAATAAACCACGGATATCGTAATTATACAACGAACGCGGGAATAGTGTGATAATATACAGAGCACGTATTGTAACGTCGTATCGCGGTAGGTACCGAACACTGCGCGCACCTGTTCCGCTTGGTCCGGACAATTAATCAACGTACACGGGATGTATCGTCTTCGGCTGCGGACCACGTTTTCGTATGGAATTTAGCGTACCGTACACGATAAATCGCAAATCTTAGGCCCTCGCGTATCGCGCGACACCGGCCGCACGCGAAAATATTGCACGCGCTCGTGTGCCAGGAATATGTAATCCGCCAATCATTACGATTTCCACGTGACGTCGCACTAGTGCGAGTGTGTATAGTCCCCGTCTGTGTACACGTACTCAATACGTATGTACACACGCATGTGAATACGACACGTACCGGCGGAGCCGGAGACGACATTGGGGGACACCTCTGCAGAAGCCATTCGCCGTCGTCGTCGCGGGGTTGTTGACCATAGTCGAGGAGTCGTGCGCAGACGTCCGAATGTTATAACAGTATTACGTACGAAAAGCCGCGCTGCAGTCCAGAGGATGTATTAAATAATAATAATATACGAATAAAACTACGCACGAGTATACCTGTATAAATATATAAATAATATTAAATACGTATAACGTATAGAATATTTACACCACGCCTTCGTGTCATCGCGTGTGTGACAACCCGACGTGTCCGCGGAGTAAACACTGTGACTGATGTGCGGTTGGTACGCCCTTGACGTACAGCATAATATGTTTGTCGACGGCTTTGAGGACATTTTTTTTTTTTTTTTTGAAAACGTTTTATCTCCGTCTCCGACGGGATTGAACAATTTACAATAGCGCTCATACTCGCTCCTATACGCTTGTAAAACGCAGTTTTTCGCCATCGATTATATCGCGTGCACCGCTATTACGCCGCGGGCGGAGAAATATGTGTAATTAGTAATTATGAAGCGCAGTGGTGTATGATACTAGTACAGCCATAACCGCCATAAATTACATTTGAATCGGTTAAATTGTCGTCAGTTGATCGCCAATACCGATCAAATATTGTTACAACAATAGTGGTCGATTCAATAATATGGTATTTGAATACGCGGCATGCTTGGTCGGCGTTATGGCTGCTAGACGTATTCGAAAAAATATTACGTGACGTTCCCGTTAAAGCGTAGTAATATTTTCCATCGTTTTCCTAATTTCGATGTTTCAAAGTATTATTATGACGGTGACGATATCTAAAAATATGTATAGAAAAAAAAATTTAATTTTATATCTCCAAAGTCGAATACAGCATTGCAATGTATTTCGTTCTAAGGTCGTTTGTCCGTTTTTTGGACTTATTTTCATTGAAACTACCGCCTCGCCGCGTCCAATTAACCGTTGATGTCGCGGTATTACCATGAAAAAAGTAATAAAAACTCAAATTATATTTATCCTTACACATAAACGTACAACAGCCGAATCATAGAATATATTCTTCGACGTTTTATTCGTAATTGATATATTCATATTTGAAAAATATAGTTGTTTGTACTTCTTAAAGATTAAATGGATTTATTATGAACACAAGTAATACGTTAACGTTGTATTTACCCTTGGTAGATATAATTTAAAAACATCTTGCATACCACTCAATGTAGATATTTATTATTAAGAAAAATCAAATTAAACAAACAATTTATGACAGTTTATATACAGACATGTACCGCGGGTATACATGCGGTGAAAGAATAACACTGCATCATAAAATCCATCGTCCGTCGGCAATCATATTTACTAGACGTAAATAAATCGTGACACACAAGACATTCGTAGTACTAGTAGTACATATAGTGAAGTGTTAAATTACAAATAGATAACTGATTTAATTTGAGTGCTAAATTTCTAACATAATTGACGCCTCTGATGAGAATTTCTTATGTGTGTGTATTTATTTTTTTTTTGTTTTTTTACCTTTCAACGTGTGTTTTTGGAGGTTAAAGTTGTTAAACTATAGATTTGCACGTGTGTAACAAATTCTGCAGATTTGAGAAATGTATAACGATTTTCGAGAACTACACAAACATATGATTTATATTTTTTTTTCGGAACTTTCAAAATTTTACTACAATAATATAATAATAGAAGATATCGGTTTGATTTCACACTAATGTCACGTACCTACCACGTTACTCGTTTGTTCGTTGAAGTATTTAACCGTAGCAAATAAAAAAAATACAAATCATACACACGCACACACATCATATACCTATATTATATAAAATATGTTTGGAAACCTACGCAGTAATGCATTATATGTACAAATATATAAAATATAACCTAAGTAATAATAGGTAGGGATATTAATATTGTAGCAAATAGGTTAAATATTTCGAGCAAATAAAGTATCTTTCTTGTTAATTCTGAAAACTATATACAAAACCACATTTTTTACAATAGTTAGCCAAAATATGATATCGATGGATGAAATTTTACTTTGATTTTATAAGCCCGTCTGATATTAGTGCAATAATAAAACGGTTATTTGTATGTTAAAAACGTATAATTTTATAAAGTACATAATTAGAAATAAATGTATACATGGAATACGAATATTATAAAGCTTATTGTTAATTTGAAACAGTCAGTCATGGCTGACCTCTCAAGCTGTGACACAGACATGTTGTGTCATTTCTACTAACTTATTATCGGAAGATTTCAAAATACTCATTCAAATAAATATTAGTTGTTCACCCCGTAATAATAAAAGTAAACGATTTTAATTGCGATTTCGATATAAGTGTACATGTAATTCGCATCATTGATTTCATATAACACGTAAAAGCATATAGAAAGGAATGAATATATTTATAAACGTTATGTAACCTCGGAGATAAGTGATTGGAATATTAATGAGTCATTATTTACATTTTCGAATAATTATTGAAAATTTAATAGGTATAGTGTTTAGTTTTAATTTTAAAATATTTAATTATTGACCGTATAGACGAATTAATACTTAATAGTAAATCGATAAAAATATAAAATGTATTCGTATTGAGTTTAAGTAAGTTTTCGATTGACGTAGAATCAAAAAAAAAAAAAAAAAAAAAGGGAAATCAGTGGAGAAATAATGATCGAAAATCATTTACACGCGGGCACGCGCTTGTTCGACGATATAATTTGATTAACTATTATTTCACGACTAACGCGCAAAGAGTGATTTTTAACGTTTCCGTCGGTCCAGTAGTATACGATTAATTCGTTGATTATAATATAAACTTTGAACCGAAACACGTTAATAATATATATTATTGACCCTGGATTGCACGTTTTTTTTTTCGGAGGGAAATCTAAACACCAATGATAGTGTTATTAGCGTATAACCGGTTACAAGTTTGATAAAGATTTCGATCGGGTATTCCTCATATTTCGGTGCGTATATCACGCGTGAATAATACTTTCTTATTTTGGGTCAAATTGTTGGCGAAAGAGCACCCGTAAATCAGTAACGTATATAGCCATATTAACGCGTGGTTAATGACAAGTTCACATGTATTGTTCGCGTGCGCTAACTACTCACCGCTACTGACGCGTGATGTACAACTGTGTACATGTAGTATTATAGTCACACAGGGTATTTAAGTACAATTAACGTGTATGAGACTAGGTGGAGAAATTTGTTGAAAAAAATAATAACCGCGTCCCTTTCACATACAAATGCATCATAGCATATCATGCATACACATATTCGCGGCCCTTTGAACGATTTCCAAGACGGTTGCGACTTTCTCGTTTAAATTATGTTCCGTGTCAAATCTTTTGGTAAACGACGGGCGCGAGAAACAAGACTTATAGGTACGATAGTAAATATAACATTTAATTATATTAAAAAGGTCGAGGTCGTGGCTATACAAGAACTATGAGATTTCACAGCAAAACCAGTATCCGGCCGAGTTTTTCAGTCAATTAAACACAATTATACGATTATCTATTTTTTTTTTTATTATTATTATCTAAAAGTCATCACATTCTGCATCTTCGCTATCGTCCCGTGTACACACGCAATGACCTAGTAAAGAGAAAAATACACAGACTGCATAAATGACGGTCGGCGACGACTTCGATAGATGTTATCGTCATCTCCGGACGATCGTTGTTGTTGCTGCTGCTTCCGCTGCCTCGATTATAAAGGGGTAGTAACGGATTGCGTTCCGCGAACATGGTCTCCTATACCGCAGCACCAGAGATGTATATAAGGTATTATTAATCCGTTTCTCTATCTTTCTCTCTCTCTCTCTCCCTCTCTCTCTCTCTGTCTCTTTTCTCTGTTTCTCTATTTCTCGCATCTATCTGCTCGGAATGCACATAGTCGTCTGATCTGTAGGTACTTTATTTTAAAAACACTTTCAAAACATTACGCGCGCCGATAATACACACACACACACATATATATATATAAATGTACAAATAAAAAGGATATATTATAAATCTGATGGTCAGTCGACCGATACGAAACACTCCCAGTCACGTTTCCAGTCATCATCGGAGTATTTAATAAACCTATTCAACTGTTCTTACACACATATGTATATATATAAACATAATCGCGTGCTTATTTTTTATTCCATATAGTTGACAGATTTTTTTTACACCCATCCGCGCCCTATAAAATATGATAATGTATCGTATATTTTGTCATTTGTATGTTGATACACGTGTGTACCTATAAACATGTACGAGTATATAATATTATACTTACACACGTTTTTCGTACTTATCAATTTCACTGCTTTCTAGAGAAAAGATTGCACGCCCATTCAGTCGCGGAAGACGGTTCTTTTTCAATCGATTCGTGTATGTATATTTATAATATATAATTTTATTTATTAAAACGTAAATGTATGGGTTAGTAGCTTAATGGTTACGATATCATAATATGGTCGATCAGTGGCATGGCAAGTGGTATATTAACTGTTGGCAATTACATATTTTTAGACCTATCCCCAAATACAAGTATCAAGTTCCAAAATTTTTTTTCAGTATTTACACAATTTTAGTTATCTAATTATATCAGTGAGTCATATTTAGTACAAAAATTACAAAATGTAACTTTCAAAATGGAGATAATTTTATATCCTTTCTCCCAAAAATGTGACGAAGGTAATTGCCCATTTGGGACCTATGTTTGTCAAAAAATAGTGAAACATACAAATTAACCACCCGCAATTATATCGATCCGATTATATACGTATATAATAATCTCTAATCAAAGGAACATTTATTATCATTATCATTAATTTATTAAAATGCTTATAGTCGCTACCGATAGCGACGGTAAAGCATAATTTGAGAAGCTTGAAGTGCATATCTGTGTACGATCTGGGTGGTCGACTGAACTTTATTCTTCTTATTTTGACTTGAAACAATCCATAGTCATATAGTAAGGATCATAGCTGTTTCTCACAACCTTTATCGGACGCCACTTCCGTGTAAAGCCTCAATATGCATAGACTTTCTTTCTGTTGTACCGTACCGACTTTGTTAGTACCTGCCTCTTGGTATTTTTCTCGATTGAACTGTTATAATAATAATAATTTTGATTTTATTTACGGCTGATGTATATAGTTTGTTATATGGTATTTCGTTTACGGCCCGAAAACGGTATGCGTATACATTATAAGCGACTATAGGAGCGATGGTACTCATACAAATACAACGTCACGTAATACGCTTGTAATGCAAGTCCTGTATGTGTGTATGTATGAGATGTACTAAATACATATTATGTGGTGAAACTGAAACACATAGTCCCCGTAGCCATCGAATATTTTCGGAGGCCGATAGGACTGCGCGCGGCTGCAGTAGTAACATTTCCACCGCGTTTCCCACAAATAAGATAGCAGCGGTTTTAATTGAACCGCATAATCTGTGCAGTGAATGCACACGTAGTTATTATCATGTTATGCGTATGTACACACACACACACACACATACTCACACAAACGCAAACACATGCACTTGCATCTACAAATGTGTATACTATAACGTATTGAAATGGAAGGGAAAAAAAGTAATAATAAAATAAACAAAGGATTTGTTTTTAGGTCCGGCCAAGACGGTATAAAACATTTTTTTTTTCCACGTGATAATTATTAGAAACGCACTTTCTGTTATTCGCCTGGACTCTTTCTCAAACAGCACACTGCAATCGACGACGTCCCTTCGCTTTTATGGATTAATCTACTTGACTGTCATTCCTTATATGCTAATACGTATTGACAATAATATAAAGCGCGTGTGCGCACAATGCGAACACGGATATTAATGTCGTAAAATCCTTCCGCTTCGGAAACATATTTTACATCATTACCCGTATTTCAAATATTTTCACCATGATAAACACATGTTCAGCATCCGGGAAGGTTCTTTCCATAGCAAAATTGGACGATGTATTCATGTTGCTTTAATTATATTATCTTTACTGTAAACGTTCGTCTTATCCTCTATAGACTCTCGACCAATGGAATATTGTAACTTGATATGGTATGATTCACCGCGATGTGCCTAATAAAATACCGAATAGATTACGTTAAATAATATTTTTATCCAATGATGAATCATATTAAAGTTACTCATTGAGCACTGCTGACCCATCGCTCGTCTCATTTTAATTAAATGTTGATGAATAGCTAGCGTGAAAAATAAAATCGCTGTACCAATAATACACTTTTTAATTTGAACACTCAAAGATAAGATTTAAAATCGTTTAAATATTATTTTAAATGCTTCGTAATTAAAACTCACTCTTTAAAAAATGAAAATATATTGGTAATGATACGCGTGAAGAAGCACTCAAACGCACGTGCTGATATAATATTAACTGAATTTGATGTAAAGTTCTTAATGTAAAGCGCATTCGAGAATGTTTTTTTTTTTTTTTATAATTATGTGATCATTTATAACGTACAACAATTTTTTCTGATTTTTTAAATAAACTTCTGTCATTAAACATGTCGTACAAAAAAAAATAATCATTGTTTTCAAACAATATTCAATTCACGGAGACAATAGTTACCGTAGCATTTTACAAAAAAAAAAAAAAAGTCCAGTTATTAATTTGAACATTAATAAATGTACTTTATAAGCAATTCTACAAAAAAAAAAAAAAAATAAAAATAAATAAATAAATAAAATAAAATACAAAATGAGAAATAATTTAAAAACAGAAAAAAAAATAAAAGAGTGTTGCTATGACTAGGTTTTTAGGAACTAAAATAACCTTGAATAATATACAGTTACAGAAGATACTTATATTTCTAGATTTAAAATTTAAAAGTTTTAATTCGTAAATACCAAATCTACCATATAATATAATAATTTAATATATATATATATATATATATATATATATATATTGTAAGATAAAAATAATCAACAACACAATAAATAAAGTAAATTTTTTTTCCCTAATGATTAATATTCAGTATAAATATAATTTATGACTATATGAAAACATGAATCAACTAATAAACATAATTCGATAATTTATTCTAGTTGAAAATGGGTTCTGAATAAATCATTAACCACGAATAGCATATATACACCGTACTAAATCTCGCTTAGATTTAATTTGCATAACAATAAGGTTAAACAACATGTGTCGTCAAATTTTATCTTTTTTTCTAGTAATCGAAAGGGGTAAATTATAATATGTAATATTCATAACACTCAAACACTGACACTACGCAGATGAACGTAATATGTTTTACGAAAATTTAGTCGAATTAATCAATACCAGATGTGATGTTCCACGTGGTAAGAAGTAGATACAGGTCTAATATTAATTATGATAAATATTTAGATGGTCGTCTGTAATCATGATAATATTTATGATAGATTTATTAAACGTGTGTTTTTCATTTATTATAAAAGCAAATAAATATTTGCTGGACGGTTCAAAACGTTATGAGTTTACGATCGATTAGGTACAATCGTCATTTTAACAATGAAAATAAACGCAAATAACATTGCACACCAGCTATCAGCAACAGATTTGTATTCGCTCGAATAATACGAATGAAACATTTCAAATGTAAATCAATCAATCATAATTTAAACGATACATATTAAATATGTATAAATTAGTATAAATTTTATACTACATCGATTCCCGAAAGCGATTATTATAAGATTATGCAAATATTATACTGATATACGTATAATAGTGAAATCATTTGTCCTATGTGATTTTTTTATCATCTTGCACTGTTGAATTCGACTACAACCTACTAGATGTGCTTTATGATTTATTACCAAAACAGTACCGAATGTATTATATAACAGTATGTAATAGTAGGTGGGCATAACTGTCCATTTACTGCAGTACATAGAAGTCGTTATCGAACTGTATACCTAATTATTATAACCCATCGGGTAATTATAACAAAAAAATAAATATAAGCACATTGGCAGTTGAAAAACCGCGATCTGCGATAAATCTCCCGAACATGCGCACGCCGTAAACAGTGCCCGTGGACCTCGGAGTGGTCATTAAAAGTATTTTACTGACCGTAAAATTGAATAAAGACACATTTTATTATTTTCCATTGCGTAGATACATCGACAATTAGAATGTGCAGCGTCTAACTTTTTTTTTACTACGTATCACATATATTAACGATTTTTATAATTGCAACAAAGTGATACGAACAACTCTTTTTTTTTCGATTTACTAGAAGGAAACTCGGGTTTATATCGTAGCGAAAACCTATCAAAAATATAAATGTTCAGTTTTACATTACCGTAAGCGATTATTGTACGAAAAAAAAACGAGAGTGAAGAGTACTACTGCCATTTATCACTAATGTGCTTTTTATACGTTCACTTCGCGGCGGCGGCGCTTACACTCCGGAGAACACGCATAACAATACGTTTATGATGATAATAATATTATTTACGCATAATATAATACCGAATTCGTATTTTAATCCGACGGGTTTTATCCGTATACACTTACCACGGAGGCCTACTTACACGATCCGATAATATACGGACATAACGATTTTTATTTATTTGTTGTTTTTCCTTTTTATAACGCTTTCGTCTTACGATAAAATATACATTAAATGCGTTTTGATGAATAGGATCTATGTATTATATGACGCATAAATGATTCTATTCAAACAAGTTTCCGAATCCATATTACTGCCATGTTTTCCTTACGAGCAAGTTCGGATTACTCTAAACACATGATCTACGAAAAAATAAACGACGCTTGTTAGTGGTAGATTCCACGATGTTTGTACAGTAACTATTTTACAGATATATTTTCACCGCTATTGCATAAAATTGTTGTAGGTATATTATACAAAACCTTTTTTTCGAACAACAAATTTTAACTTGGACACACGTCGAAATCGTGTTTAACAATATGCATATTGTAATATTTGTATTAATTATGTGTACGGTAATATAGTTCCAACCGATCGTAATTCAGTATTTTTACTTTATCGACAAAAATAATAAAAATAATTTCTTATTTATCATGATTTACGTGCGCGTTCGTCTACGCGTTAAAACGCATATATACAATATTAGATTTTTAATAATTTACCCAGTGCGAAAGTAACCATCATGGAACCTGTATGTTCCAAAATATATGTAATTACATTGTTACTCGGCATTATTATTATGCTATTAATACAAGTGAGGAAATAACATAGCGAGTGGGATTATAAATCATCATTAACATTTAAATTCAAATATGTGTGCGTTAAACCGTATACGTGTAATTATATCAAAAATATAAT
This sequence comes from Sipha flava, assembly GCF_003268045.1. NCBI lineage: Eukaryota > Metazoa > Arthropoda > Insecta > Hemiptera > Aphididae > Sipha > Sipha flava. The sequence goes on along the minus strand of NW_020273604.1, from coordinate 114,912 downwards.
TCATTCTCAATGAATTCAGCCAAAATATTTAATATTTTGTTCATGTATAAACTGATGATAGACTATTATTGATCCGGTCATTTGATTATTTAAATTTTTGAATTTTCTTGATATACTTTTATGGATAGGTATTTACTAAACATCTTATAACTAATGATATGCACCATAATAGATACACCATGACAATTTAAAATATTACGAAAATTATTTTAACTTTGTTTTGATTTTTTTTCCCCCGTTGTATGTTCTCGTTTATTTTATGCAACGGCAGTGATCCCGGAATTACACGTGTAATCATATTAATCGATTTCGGGGTAATCTTATCTAATAGGTAGATACTTTGGTGAAATTATTTCCCGGTATTTTTGGGAAAAAAACTACCTAAAATGACGAAAAAAAATTGCGACATTTTGCGAAATTCCCATTACTGACATAATTTTGTTATATGGTTTAGACGAAGAAAACAATCCAGGGGACTTTTTCAACCGTGGTTATTTATTTTAATCATACAATAATAATTTGGTATGATTTTCAAACAAAGGTAGAACTGTGTTTGATCCGAGTACGGAGTTCAGAAACTCTTAAATATTTTGAATTTTTTGTTCTTAGGCATAGTTTAAAGTCAAATAACTTGGAAACTGAGCGCGTACTTCAATGTCTTAAATTACGTCAATATGCATCATCTCAAATCAAGTTGCACTCTAAGACACTATTTGAATAGGAGGTTTATACTAGGATTTATTAAAATCCTGCCAGGGTGGCCTAATCAACTTCAGCTACCTCCAGTAGTAAGATTACCGCAACTCCATTATTTTTTTTCTGTTATTTTCTTTCAAACGATTGAAAAAACTACAAATCCATTTATAACGATAATTGTAAATAAGCATGAGAATTACTGACTGTAATGAAAATAACAACGATTAAAAAACTTAATTTTTGGAGTTTAATTCTATTGCTTTTTTTACATACAGGTAATAATAACAATACGTACACATTAAACGATATATTCAATCCATCGGCACGCCCCATCCTACATCATAATCTCGTAATAACTCTATTATTATACGAGTATGCTGTTAATTTCTATAATTATTTTTTTTTTACGTCGACTTATCAATTCTGTTCGCCATGTGCACGTGAACACACTTGTTGTCGCTGCTTATATTGATTAAACATTATAATTTGCATTGTGCATTATTAAACACCGTGTTTGATTTTGTCAACCGAAATAATTAAAATATCTAAACAGGAAAGTATAAAACAAATATAATGACTAAACAGGAAGGTTTATTATTATAAGCCATTATTGAAATTATGGAATTAAACGATATAGGTACAACGATTCCGTGTCGTAAACAATGCGTTTACTCGACTAGAAACGGATATTTTATACGGTGGCGAGATTCTTCAGAATCGTTGGGAGAAACGGATTGAAAAAAAAAAAAATAAAAAATCGTCGGACCCGGTAAATTTCGAATTTAAAATTATTTGAATGCCATGTATAACAAATCGTAGCGTTACAACCAACGCGCATCGATAATACCGCTTGTCCCTGTCATGTCATTTGGTTTTTGAAAACGAACCCGTCGATTTGTCGCGCGATACGTACTCTCAGGTTTTTTTTTGTATATATAATTTATTATTAAAACAACACGAATTGCGGTCACAACGGTACGGTCGAATATAGGTGGTACACGTACGCGGACGATATCATTTCGATCGAACACTCAATGGCGACAGCGCTCGCGCACGTTTTATAGCGCGGCAACGCGTAATATAGATAAATTATAATAACTATGATAATAATGAAAACGTATACAATCACGGTGGACGCGATTTATTTTTATTTTTTTCATTTCGCGTCGTGTTATTATACGTATCGGACGAAACGTAAAACATAGTGTACGTGCACGGTGTGCATGAGCGCGCGCGCGTGCGTTAAACGATTTTTCATCCGCCGTCCGGCGGTGCTCCATATAGACGACGCGGGGACGTTTGATCGGTTGACCGTAATCGCGTGGGGCGTATTATTATGATCGTCATGTGTATACGTGTGTATACTATTATTGTGCTGTCCTCCGGTTTAATAACGATTCACACACGGGCACCACACACATATAAAAACACGTATAAAATAAACGAATCGGAAGTAACCATCAACTTGTGCAGTAGCATAAACCTATCTCTATCCGTGTACTCATGTGTATAATAATAATAATAATAATAATAATATACTCTCCGCCGAACAATCGCTTTTATACTTAACGGTACATAACGTCTTCATCGGTTGCTCTCTCCGCGGCGACGACGACGGTGACAATATACGTTTTGTTTACGGGCGAAAATGCGCGGGTTAGGTACCTATAGGCATTGCAAGCTGCGCACGAACAGAAAGAACCGTCGTGTACACCGATATATATTAATGTGTACTACTCGTGTACACGTCCGAGTTGTTGTGGTACACATTCGTTTCACGGCGCCGTCGTCTATTAAGCGCACATGGAAACATCATCATCGTCATCATCATCGTCATTGTTGTTGTTATTATTATTAATATTATCGTACGTGTCGTATGTTATTACGCCCGTACAATACGCACCACGCGCGAGAACAATACGAACGACTGTGCCCGCGGTACCGGGTAGTACCGCAAAAGCCGGGGTACGCGAACGAGTACAATACCCAAGTAGGGTCGTGAAGTTAACATTACAACTTTTCGAAAACCCTCCAACAATGTTCAAATAGACTTGTTGGACATTGTTGGATACTTGTTGTAATTTGTTGGACCCCCAATTTTTAACTGTCCCATGATACATTTTGTACTGCCGACTTCACACCAAGCATTACATTTTTAATTAAACTCTTCAAAAAACTTTCCAACAATGTTCAAATATACTTGTTGGAAATTTGTTAGAATTTGTTGGACTAAATATTATTTTTTATTTTAAAAGTCGTATACTTCGTTAAAAGTAATGTATTATATTCATCTATTAAATTTTTGAACATAAATTAAAATTATATAAAGATAATCCACTGCTGTGGTTAGTGTGCATTTTTATTTTTCAAAGTAAAACAATGAAGTAAATATATTAGTGAAATCATACTTAATTAATACTTTAAAGAGCTAATTTCTCGACTTTTTTTTCAAATAATTTATGTGCAGAGGTAAACCTACTAGTACATAGTATACAAATGTTTTAATAATAATAATAAGCACCAATCACAATATTTTTACGTATATTGGATAGTCTCTGACTGGCTAAAGAATGTAAAACTTTTTTTTGTTAAATTTAAAGAGTTTAATTAAAAATGTAATGATAGCTGTGCAGTTGGCAGTAGTAAATGTATCATGGGACAGTTAAAAATTAGGGGTCCAACAAGTCTATTTGGATATTGTTGGGAGGTTTTTGAAAAGTTCTGCTAACATTGAAATGCTAACTTCACGGCCTTTACCCAAGTCCAACATGATTCGATGCACGCTGGTTACTTCGGGTCAAGGAGTCTCGGGCAGACGTAAGCTAAGCCCACCGCAATAACCGTTTTTTCTTCTTTTTTTTTTTCACCTTATTTTCAGATCGATTGTAGTGCGCTGATTGTTCAGTCAACTCGTACATACACAGGAGACGACCGCTGTGGAATGAATGATACGCGCGCGTTCGATTTCAATGTATAATAATAAATCGTTTAAGTTTCATAACAGTCTCGTCCGCGCGTTACACTCTCGATTCGTGTGGGCGGAAACGCACGTATCCGCAATAGTATAATAGTTGAATAATGGTAACGCATCTGTAGTAAGACACGCGGATACGTGCACGCGTGTGTATGTGTATATGGTTTTCAATTAAAACAACATGGTCTCACGTTATAGATTTTCGACGGAGATATTACGTGCTGCAGGAAGTGATACCTTCGGATTATTATACACGGCGTAACGCTGCGTGTAATTTAATGAAACAAAAACAAACACGACCTTTTTCCGTTGACAATCATCATACTCGTATATTACACGCGATTTACACACACACACACACACACACACACACACACACACACACACACACGTAAGGTTGCATAGGACACTTGTATTTAATGCACCAACACTACGTTTACACTCTGTCCACAGTGAATCGTGTCCGAAGTTTGGAATGTTATTGAGCATTTCCCTCATCTTCCCAAAAGAACTATACATATAAATACTACGAAGTCATCTCAAAAACGTTTCGTCGTTAGATGTATCATAATATACTATGCATAATTGACACATGTTTTTATATGACCTGGAGCAATTTGGTGTATTGTAAATTCGATATCGAACAGAAAAACAATGTAATTAACTGCATCCAGACCGTTTTCGTTTATGAACAGCGTGCGTATAAAACGCGGTATTTATTATAAGTCTTAAATATACCAAACGATCACAAATAAATTCCATCCAGCTTTTCACGTTATTTATGACCGTTTTTACACGTATACCTTCACGTCCAATACTGTGCCTATCTTTAATTACTTGTAATTACTGAAACAGTAAATAAATCATTGATGATTTGGATCGCATTGCGTGCGTTCGACCGTTGATAGCGAACGGCGGAGAATTTTGATTCATTATCGAATACATCGTTCCTTACGGTATATTATCATTGTTATTATTTTTTTCTTTTCCTCAGCAAACGCATAAAGGATCTCCGAGACCAATAGTTACTGGTTAATAGGATTTTTGATCGCATGACATATGTTAACTATTTTGATGTGTACATAAATAATGTATAAGCAATACATATATAAAAATTTGCTTATTATCATAATTACGTGATAAGATAATCTGATAACGGGAGAGTTAAAACAACTACGCACCCTTGGATATTGTATAATAAAAGGAATATTAATATTTAACAATATGTGCAGTTAAATGCGTTCTGTGAGAACGTTATAGTTGTAAGATGACAATAAACAATGGAAATTAATTTTAAAACTATAATTGTTCTATGTGTTAATAAATATCCAAAATACTTCAAGTACGCAATAAAATGTAAATATAGTATAAAGGTAATTTATCCAAACAAATTTATGTGAGGTTGATGAAAAACTAATAACGTTAACATTGAAATGCTATTTTACGATGCCGTGTAAATAATGCACGTCCATATGAATAAAGTGTATATCTGCGTCGTTAATGAAAATAATGTAGAAGATAATGACTTAAAATATTGTAATCATTAATTTATTTGATTTCAGTGTTACTAAATGTGTTTTAGAGAAAAAAGTTACTATATACCTGTGCTTCATTTTTCCCGTAGCGTTTGTGATTATTCAAGTGTTGACAATAATTCTTAACGTCAAAATAATGTTTATTACTAGTTTTGAATCCATGAACACCCGAGGAAATTCTTTCGAATTTCAATGCACCAGGGTCGGTTACTTCTTAAGGTCGTTGTAAACGATTGTTTTCCTAATTACCGTAGACACACTAAATAATGTGTATTATTTATTCGATTTAAAATTAATGCAAAATTAATTTTTTTTCCCATACATAGTCGAAAAAAAGATACTCGAATTTCTATTAATTAAAACGTATTATAATTATTATTTATAAAAATTTAAATGGCGTCGAAGGATTTTACAATGTATAACTTTATTGGCAGGTTAGAGAACAAATTATGAAAAATAACAACTACTTAGTCGACGATTGTTATTGTTGCCAAATGTTTTTTGTCGTACTCTTTTTTAATTTTAATTGTTCAAGTTCGTAGTTACTAATTTATAAAAATTATATCCCACATAAATATTCAAATAAAAGCTACATATTTTAATTTGATCATACATAAGCGTTATATTTACTATGAATATGTATTGTTATTATTTAAGATTTTAAATGTAACTAGGGTAAGTGCAATAAGAGTGATCTTCATGCTTTTAATATTTTAATAATTCAGCAATAGCTTTAACACTATTAAAAAAAAACCATCTTGGAGGTTTATATATAAGACGGTAGTTTTGTGTTAAAATTTAAAAAACTATATTTATATACAGTAATTTTATATATAATAAATAATATAGTCTTCATTAAATCACAAAGATTAAAAATTAAAATGAAGTCAAACTATCTAAAATAACTCTATTCATAAACATTGCTTATTTTTTAGTTGAGTTAAAAACAATTTTATAAAATTTAATTATGTTATTAATTATAGCAAAAATCTAGATCAGAATGTTAGTTTCCACATTTTTTTTGATATAATTTGCAATTTCAGTGTTTACAATTAATTGAGAATTTGTAATTTTTAATTAATCTGATCGCTAAGTCCAAGAAAAATTAAAAGCAAAATATTTAAGATTGAAACAAACCCATAAATAACATTCCAGAATGTTTCAAAACACTCAAAACAGCACTCAAGTTTTACAAAATATTTATAAAAATAATTATCAGACACGTTTTGTCCAACGCCGTAAATTTAATTATTTTGCAATGTTGACGCCTTACTTGGATTAAAATGCAACTATACATACATTAAAACATTTTAGAAACTGGGCGCAGTCTTTTTGCCTTGTGTAATACAATATTATCAATAAATTATTTGTTATAAATTTAAATGTTTCTCCACGTCCTGCCACGCCCTCTAACTTTGTACAGTTTGCTCAATATTCTAAATCAATTAAAAACAACATTTAGTTTAAAATTATTACTGTATAAACTCTAAATTAATCACTTTCCTTTGAATTATACAAAGAAATAAAAACGAATAATATATTGCACATAACATTTTCACATATTTAAATATATAAATTTGTACGATCATTATAAAATGATTGTTTTCAAATAAACGATCTAACGTTTACGACAAAATATAAATGTATTTTTTTCTTATTGATAATAATTAAGCAATTTTATCGTTTTGTTAGTTGTTATTTCGATAAACAATAGTTAGACATTAAGGTGATATTTTTTTTTGTTGAAGTGAAGTTTTTTAAATTTTAATATTTATTTTTAACAAGAATCAGTGGCTAGATTATGGTGTTTTAATTAATGCTTATTAACACTTTAAGAGTTTAATGTATAATGTATATAATGTATAAATGTATAATGGAATCGTATAAGCAAATTAATTTAATTTATTTTGCTTAATCTAATCGAATTTGTTTATTGACGTATTTACCGAGGACCATCTATCATATAAATGACTTTTTTGATTTTGATTTTTAATTTACATTCGTATTTGTTTTTTTAAATATTTTAAAAAAATTATGAAAACATTTGAAACTAACATTTTATCTTATATCAACATTTTGTTTTAGGAATGCAGAATATCACGTATTGTGTTTATCTTTCTAAAATTATAACAAAATATAATTTTGTTGATTTCTCTATCCCACAACAATGAACTCATATTAATTGTACACACTTTTTAGAACATACTTCATTTCACATTAAGGTCACTGGAAAGTGATATTAAACAAGGAGTTAAGTGTAGGCAATCATAGTCATTTTATAGTAATAATGTGACTAGCCACACAACGGAAAATAATACGAAATTAACAATAAACCCTAATTCTAGTTTGTATCAAAAGTGTAATTTTTATTTTACTAATAAATCAGTGCTTGAATGAACCTACATGTAGGTATACTTTCAATTAAAACGCAGAGTTTTCTAGATAGTCGAAGATAAAACTATAATTTTAAATAATAATACAGAAACCGTTTTTATTTTTAATAAATAGCTCTAAGCTAAGTATGTAATTTATTTAAATAATAGCACTAACTGTTCGGAGAGGAACATGCCGCTATCAAATTTGTTGGAAACTATACAGTTGAGTCTTGAATTCTGATAACTCAAATTATATTTTAGTATTTTAATAAATATTGAAATTTGAATTATTTTTCTTTCCTCCTTCAGTACTCTGCAGGTATTGTGACTTGACTGTTAAACTCGATAGTGCAAATTAAGTGATCTGTGAAAAATAATTATAATATCATATACTTACCAACAATGAAGATATCTCAAATAACTAATATTCTTCAGAACGAATCCTATGTGAAATATTATACATCATGAAAAATATGTAAATAATAATTAATAATAATAAGTTCCGGCACAAAAATCCCACTACAATATTTTCAACAATGAAAATATACGGTTAGTGCCAGTTCATGAGAAAAAAAAACAAAATGTTCTACAAAAAATTAAATTATGAAATATTGTCTGGATGAGAAAGATAAAAACTTCTTAATCCTTTAAATAAGATTTTTTTTTCATAATTTTTTATTACTTTAGAATATTTTTATCTTCAACTTTTTCCTACAGTAATTCCATATTATGAACCAACAATAGTTTTTGTTAATAGTTAGCTATTTGGTCAGGGTTCTTTTTAAAAATTAGTTGCTCGAAACTCGCTTTCTATTATATTGACGTACGTTAGTACGTTTCATATACGCACCACAATATATTTTATTAGTTATATTGATTTTCATATTATATACTACACTCACTCCATTGTTAAAAATATAAACTCTTGATATTTATTAATAATACTTCATATGTTTATTAATTTTTAAATTATCAATTTTTTTTATTTCACAATTTTTTATGCAATACGTTTACTCATTATGTAAATAATAAGTCACCATTGATTTATTTAGATTTTTTTATACTTTCTATTATATTATTAAGAATGAAACCTGTGGTAATTTTCATGACATTGTACAATAAATCTAATTAAACTTTGACCCAATAAATATTTTGTTTTACTTTTTTATTGGTGTAAATTATGTTCGAACTAGAACAGCTATAGTATGCTTTATAACAGTAATTAATATTATATCAAGTTGTTTGTATATATTATCAATATGAATGCAAATAATACGCAGGACCGATGCAAGGGGAGAAGGGTAGGTAAGAAGTGCCTACAATACAGGCAAAATTTCTGGAGAGCACCCAATAATGAAAAATTTGCATTTTATGTTAAAAACTGCAAGGGTCAATGTTTTATATTTTGCTTGTATTAATTTAAATAATTTTTAAAAATAATATATAATAATAAATAATATTTTTAAGAATACATAAGGACGTATTTTGAAGTTTTGTCGCAGGTGCAATATTTTGTTGCTACGATACTGATAATACCTGTTGAATCGAAATTACGAAGTGGAAACAAATTGTACAACGTATTCGAACGATACTATAAATGAAAACAACGGTTATTAATTGATGTTTCACTCCAAAAAAACGATATTTTCTATTTTCGGTCGAGATAAGATCACGTTAAATAATAATAAACGACATGATTATGTTAATCGTAATGAAATTGATTATAATATGCATGCACATTATTATGGTGTGTTTTAATGTTTATTTACAAACACTCGGATAATAATTATGTAATACAATATATTATATTTTATAGTTTTATCATTCTACAAGTATAAACCGTTATAGTCAATATACGTCTAAACAATTATTAATATTACTATGTACAGTCAGTATTTTAAAAGCGAGTATGTTGCACGCGAGTGCGTGCCTGTGTGAGTATGTGCGCCTTTAGTGGACGAACACGATTTACCGTTTTTGTTGTTTACACGGTCGGCGCGTGTTCTGAAGTATATATAATATTATACATTATAATATGCATAGACACACACACCATAACGGATGGACGTCAAACGCGGGCAGGACAACGACCGCGCGGTGAAAAATAATATTTTCTGCGAGTGCACCCCACGCGAAAACCGCGTGACAAGGCAAAAATAACAGCGGTTTTTTTTATCTTTTTTTTAAGAAAACGGGAAAAACAAAACAAGGAAAACAGGAAAAAAACTGAAACCGAAAAACCGAATACAACGCACTTAAATAAAATACTCATATTCACCTGTATACCTGTACATACACATTATATCTGTATAGGTATGCGATTTTCAATTTTTAATTTTATTTTTCTTCTTTATTTATGAAAAACCATTTTAAAAAGATCGCGGTTCAACTAGTGAGTACTCGCTGTTATCAATGTGCCGCGACATTTAGTTTGAAAACTTTTTTGTCGGGTTAACGCTTATGTAAAAAAAATGAGATATACGTATAAATATCATAATTTACAGCAAAAAACGATCTGTACGTAGTGAGAGGCAAAACGTTAGTAAAAACTTGTAGCAAGTGTATAGTGTATGCAAGTATATATTTCTTTTAAGAATTTATAAATTAACGTTAAAATTCAATCGCATATGTTAGTTATAATGATTGATTTTCTAAACACATTTTCGTGTTCTAATGAAAAGCCGTGGTTGACAAATAGCAACAGACATACCTACAACTAAATACGGTCGACTTTAGCGGAAGACGTATATCACAGAGTTTCGCAAGAGAAATCCAAACAATGTGGGATGGAGATAGTCTTTGATTATCTAATAACGTTCTCGACAATGTGTCCCGTGTAATATCAAAAACTAATTAGTAAAATCTCACGTAATCAATATCCTATCGATTTTTATTAATCCACCGATTTCGAGACGCACAGAAATTTCTTCTACGAATGTTTTCCATACGAAAAGTAGTGCGGATAAAATAAAACGCCGACGTTGATGATTTTTGTCCGTATGGTCAATATTTTACTCAGTATTATTTCATATCCAACTGCGCTGTTCACGTTTCGTATTATAATATTTCAATGAATCCAATAGTGCGGTGGCGCTTAAGACGTCTTGGGGGGTTTCTGGATTGCCGAAGATTTTATGATTTTTTAATTAAAAAATTTCGACTGAATCCATTTTCAACAAAAATACATAAACAGTTATTAGTTATTACGCGCGTTTAAAACATATTTCGTTCTTAGGATTTCGACCGACCAATGAATTAAAATTTTAATATTCACCCACTGTTGCAGCAGCATTACACGATGTTAGCGTACCAGAAGAAAACGAAATGCAACAGGCGTACGTATTCATAATATAAAAGCACGAGGATCCATTCCCTTTTCCTCGCGTCACGATGGAAAACGCATCCGAAATTGTCTACTTATTATATTATTGAATTCGGACGAAATTATAGGGTTTGTCAGCGTCACGATTCCCATTTTTTTTTCTTTCTTTTCGGAACTTCAGTCATACGCGTTGTAATACCTAATAAGTTCGACACTCGCTCGAGCGCGTATAAATTGGCGTATTATATATTATTAGCATTATAAATCATAAATTTATGTATATATGTATATAACTAATTTATGCACACTGCAATGTACAATTGTGCTCTGTGATCTCGATTAAACATCGTCGCCGCCACCATGGTTTTAATATCAAAATATTATATAGCCGTCGCGTCGTGCTCTTGTATAGATCGAATCGAATCGCGCGTTTACACGTTATTTAGTGTATGTGTGCATGAATAATATGAATCATATAGTTATATACCTACGAATATTGTCGAGTATGGGTTCAGTGTACAGGGTGATTATTTTAACTTGTGTCTAGTAAAACATTATTTGAGTTTCAATTTATTTCCAATTCAAGAACATTTGACGAAATACAATTGTATGTATATACAGTAGAATCCGTTTAAAACGCTCTCCAAGGGACCAGTTACAAATAGCGTCTTAAGCGAAAGCGTCTTAAACAGGTTCTACTGTATATATTTATCTGTATATATTTTTTAAAAATGTTTCAATTCAGTGAGAGGAGTAGGATAAGGGAATAGTAAGGATACACGATATAGGATTGCCTATACTCTTTTACATTTCCTGGGTCCTATTATCTTAAAAAAAAATAATCTAACCGTGTCTAAAGGATCGCTATGTAGACGTGGAGAGGGACTGATCTATGCGATCATTATGACTTTTTTTTTTCGAGCCCAGGAAAAAAACAGAAAAACATAACACAACCGAAATGATCCGAGAGCGTAATAATAATATTATGTTTTACGAATATTATCCGAACAACGAAAACGTATAATTATAATAAATTCTACAAATCGCGCACGGCCACAACTGAAACGGAAATATTTATTAAGACATTACGCTGTTATTATACTTAACGAAAAATATTCGGATACGGTAATGATGTTCACAACCATCGGAATGTATCACGCAGTGCTGAATACTAATACTTTTGCTTTGGACTAAATCGACGACAACGTATCAATATTTATTATACTGCTATTACACTCTTAATTGTTCGTCTGCATAAACCGTTTATGAATCAGCGACACCAATTATTCTTTAATACATATGGACTAAAATTGTTGTCGATACACAACAATATTGACAATGAAAAACCTATTTACCGGCAAAAGTTTTTAACTGTGTGCATTTCGTTGTTGAAACTCGCCGTACATATTATAGATGATTATAAATTACGATTTCAAACGCGACGTTATGCGATGCATGCAGTTGGAAAAGTAAGAGAAAACATGTACGAGTGTATACCTATTTAATAAAGTATATGTGTAGTATGCATTTTCGTTTTTGCGTTCTGAATAACATAAAATTTAAGGACTTTATTATTTCGTTTCATATAGTTTTGACATGCCTACTGTCAGAAATAAATCGAATCGAGATTTAAAAATACCGTCTTTCTCTTTCTTTTTCGCTTTATGATCGACAAACATTTTTCAACGACGACTTTTCCATTTCGTGTTGTTCGCACTACATGGTTCGAATGGATAGTGTTCGCTCAATATTTACAACAACTATACGACGATTGATTTGAATAAGAGAAATAAATAATTTATATAAAAATAAATTGTAAGACAATAACAAATAACTATTTCATCGTATATAATATAATAAAACAACTATACGCCGTAGCGAACGGGTGTAGATATGTACTTATACATAATAATATTATACACAGACTGCATACGTATTCATAACACGTATGTGTACTCGTACCCCATAATAAAATACTTATTTATGTGATATGTTTATTTTTTATTTTATTTTTTTATTTTTTCATTTTATTGTTAAGAATATAATATACAGTGTTTTATTAACGGTGCGCATTGTTTTGTCCCGCAGACATTTAATAAGCGGAAAACATACGTAAACCTATGTATATATTTATATACATATGTATTTAAATTTTAAATAAGATTAATTTATTTTCATTGACCATAACGATAACACCGTTCGGTTTCGCGAACTCCGGTCGATACACGGACAATGCTCGCATAATGCAAAAATATCTACACTACATATAATACGAGGGCGTATACACATACACAAATATATATAAAAACATGTTACATTCGCGTTCGTACAGGAAGATCAACGGCGTGTCGAACGCGACTGCTGCAAATCCGCGTGTAAAATTTTAAACACCGTGTCCGTGTACGTTCGCGCGATTCTTTTTACCACACGGTCGAAAAACGATCCGAGAATAAAATTACGGTGTTCGCGTCAGACACTTGATAGACAGAACACTTACAGAGATACGTATACTGCTTAACGCATAAAAAACATACAAAAAGGCGTATGCGACCGTTGACATGGGGGGTCGGATCCTAAAGATTATTTTTCAGTACGATTGCACGATAAGAATTATCGATAGAAACGTGTAAAAGTAATTGATACTGATTAATATATGCATATATAAGGTTTCGATTTAATATCACCATTTTTGATCCTCTTTCCGTATTGAAAAATCATTATGCTGCATAAGCACACATTTTTTTAGATAAACGTGTTTGCAATTACAAAACATAAATCCTTTAAACGTTTCGCAGTATGAAAAATATAATATATAAATATGTAAGAGATTTAAATGACGTATTCATGCGATAAATCGAACGTGGGAATCGTAAAAACGTTAGTAAAATCAATTATTTACGAGCGAGGAACGAAAACAATGTGACGTGAATCTCTAGCGAATGCAGTAAAGCGTCGACGTACTTCAAATGTTCGCAGAAACGGATGAGTCGCTAGCACCGCACCGGGGTCAAACGTTACACTAAAAAGAAAAAACCGATGTTTTTCAACACGTGTTCTCCGGATCGCGGCAACCACCCGGAAGTCCGCGTGCCGAACACGGACTCGGAGCGTAGCCTCTGTCGGTACGGGCGCGTTCAAAGTACGGTGTTCGCGCAACGGTGTAATGCACGTAAAACGGTGCCGTCGGATTAGGCTTTCGCAAACATTTCGTTTGGAAAGCAACGAGGAGAAAAAAATAAAATACGACTCGACCTTGCAAGGCCGCCGGGCCAGTGCACTCGTTTGACCCGGCCTACCTACACCCGGTCCCGATAGCACGTACGCACACGTGAACGTGCACGGAGCAGCGGCACTCGGCGGTCCACCGCCTGCCGTACTCGCGAGCCGCAGCCGTTGACCGCCTACCGTTAATTACGCCGTCGCCCCGCGAATATTATCGTCATTATTAGGTATTAGTATTATTATGCGTTATTATTACTGTACGTCCGCGTGCCGCAGTACCCACGTATACGATGTTGCACTGCACGCATGCGTGTGTACTACCGTGTACCGGATCTGCACGTTTTTATAATGCGCGTGCACGCACGTGCACTGCACCGGGTGGGATATTAGTCCGGGGGGGGGGTGGGGGGGGGGGGAACCACGCCATAGCGTTGTAATGTAACCGTTCGAAACGGAAGTAAAAAGATCTCAACGCGTTTCGGCTGTACTGCGGAATAGTTTCCAGAAACGCGGACCGGGGGACTTTTTTCGGCGCAATGCTCTTTGTCGTACCGTAAAAGATATTTCACCAAACTTACGGTTGTTATTTGAAACTCGTCCGTAGACTCTAGCACCAGTATACGAACACTTAACTTGAATGAACATTGTATTTGATCCCATCATAAACCATATCATATTGTTGTGACCGCGGGAATTTATATAAAACAAAATATTTCTTTGTTCCTACATTTATATCTCTCTCTCTCTCTCTCTCTCTCTCTAAAATATAAATGCAGTCTGTTCACATTAACTTGAGTTTGAAGAAGCAGGAAAAAATATTTGTGTTGTCTAGATAAATTTATATTATATTACATTTGAAATGAGCTAAAATGTAATTTGAGTTGTCTAGGATTTCCAGTTGTATACGTATTGACGTTGCATGGAGGTGTATCTACGTTTCACGTTAGTCGTTCGCTACACTCTCTACTTTTCAATGGGTATGCAGTAGTGCGATGTTTATATTATATTATACATGCGAAGAAAAATTAGGACTCGAATTCGTTCGTGTGCCGACCGGTTTTTCGCGAAACAATTTTTAGCGTGTGCATGAAAAATATCGTGTGCAGACACAACCTTGACATCTGCAGTCTGCAGTTGGTGACTGATCCGAATTATTAGTTCAACTATAAAAACACCAACCGTCTCGGTGTTCAATCGTTCTTTTTTCGTATTTCATTTTTTTTTCGACGACTGACTCGAGTGAAAAGAAAAACAAGGATTCGTTCATGCTTCGCTTGACGTACCTACACCAGTCGGCAGTCACATTTGTGTATGTTTCGGGTGAATAGTACGATGACCACTGTATATACAACCTCGAAATACTTGGTCTGGGTGGCCCATTTGGTCGTTTGTCGTACAACAGGAAACTTCGTAGCTCGAGTTTGCGGAAAGAGCTTGACAAATGTGACGGTCGTCGTAATCGGTTAAAAATAATAATTTTTACCCAGTACAACAGCGTATATTACAAGTACATCATATCAAAGCGATCTGACGTCTTTGTAACACTATATGTATATATATATATATATATATATATATATATATATATATATATATAT
>NW_020273604.1:0-99180 GCF_003268045.1 Sipha flava | reverse complement strand
TATATATATATATATATATATATATATATATATATATATATATATATATATATATACTATTACTATATATTTAGTAAAAAAGTATAGAGTGTAAAAGATGCTCTGAACCGCGTGTACAAATCCAGGATCGTTAATTATAATATTTACTACGATTCGTAAACCACATATAATATAATACATATTATAGTACAATCGGTCATCTTGAGGAAACTTTTTGATTTGCCATTTTAATAATAATTATATGTTACATTTACCACCATTATTGTGACTGACAGACTTACAGGATTTTGTGAGCTATTCATTTTTATATGAATAATTCTTTTCGGTACTATTCCGACGAGTAGTCATTTTTACTAGTTCTCACATCTGAAGTTATCTTTACTTTGACGTTACGAGAAACACTAGCAGAAAATCGCATTACTATAAATATAGAACGCTATTGCCCATACCACATTCGTCTGAACGGTTCAACACGCGTAATAAGATTATAGCTGGTAATAATATACGTATATGGCGTAAAGTAAATACAGATCACATCAGTTGTCCTCGTCATCGTGACTACCGTGTGTGAATAGTTGACATTCATCGAAAAACAAGGACATTCCGCCGTGATGATCCGATTATATTATATCCCGTGCTGCCTTCTACGCGCGTAGTGTATATAATAACATCGCTTACACTTTTGGCCATTTTAACCCTAACCCTTTTTTAAGACCTAACAAATATTCATACTTAAACGTGTTCTGGATATATATCTGTTCATTTTTTTTTATTGTTCTTAAAAATATGACAGTATATTTTGGTACATGGACCAATTTTGTCGACAATGTTTATAGAAAAGTATTAAAAGAAAATTTTACCGATCATATAAACTGTAGTTTATAAGAAAATGCACTATTTCACAACTGCCAGTACGTTACAATTTTAATAAGCTTTAAAGATAAAACTCCATTCTAAGAGGATTTTTGGTTAAAATTATGGACGTAAATATACTGCAAATATATTATATGGAAGAAAAGGTATAGAAAATGTAGTTTTTGCAAGTTGAAATGTTCATATAATTACTGTTTTGAACTTTATGATACAGCTAATTAATTTTTATTTGTTTAAATCAAAAAAAAATTAATTTTTTATATATGTAAATAGAATAAGAAATGTGTCAGATTTTTTTAAGTAGTTTTTTATAGAACTTGTTTATAATAAATCAAACTAACCCATATTGTAAAGTTAAAACCGAACGAAAAAAACCTAGAAAATATATTTTAATCAGTACAGATACAACTTTAAAAAAAAACAACTTAAATATACATTTATTGATTTATCATTATACATACAATTAAATAATAATTTCAGTAATCATTTCTCGTGAGAGTCGTGAGTAATATTTCACCCAGCTTAATGTATGTAATTTCTTACAAACCACAAATGCAGGAAAAAGTAACTGACTAATAATTTAAGATCGCAACACATTTACAATAACAAAATTGTACAATTACATGTTCTAATGCATTTACAAGTTGTAATTGGTAAATACTGTAGTTTAATTAATTGTTTATATAGGATTCAATGCGAGTACTAAGTTATAGTTATAGTGTGAGATTTTCTCGTACAATATGTTTATAAAATCTATGTTGTTCCTAGTCGGTCATCCAAGAAATTTAACAAAAGTGACCTATTAAATGAATATAGTTTGAAATTATTTTTCAAAAAATAATAAGAAAATCTTTTTATTTTTCTGCTATTGATGTGTTTTACGATTATTTTATTTTCCATAAATTATCATATGCATGCGCGTTGTTCTAGCGAAAGCCGTAATAACGAATTTTCCGAGTACCTAAAAATTTTTTTTCTCGGTAACCGCAATAATCAAGATAAATTTAATACCAATGACCAAAAAAAGAAAAATAACCGTGTGGCCCGACACTTCAATACGTGATTAAACGGTTTAAATGCCATTCGTCACGTGATGCTGCTACAAATGGTACTAAAGTAGCAATACTCGATTGTCTATAGATTTATTACTTAATAAAATCCAATTCCCGTCCATACGTACATGTTATATACCGAAGCGCAGCGATGTTAGGTACATTATTATTAGGAAATTATTTATAAACAGTATAAGTATACTTTTAGAGTCATGTGGTCTCTATGTAAGCATTATTGGAAGTCCGTTTTAGGGCCATGTAGGACGTAAAGTAGACAAATATTCTACTATGAAATATTTCGCAAGTACTTACATATATCGTATAGGATGTACGCATGTGTATCGTATGATAATACAAGTAGTATGTAATACTACTTGAATAACACGTGCGAGACGGTATCGAGAACACGCGTTGAATCTTTTTAATTTTTTCTCGACATTTCCCGGAGAACGGAATGCGACGGCATTTTTTCTCAGGAGGGTAATAAAATAGGTAAGGTATTTCATAGCATCACCAGACATGGAATCGAAATTGTCGTATATGTAATACATTTTAAATAAATATATTTTATATATTTATAATTCAGGTGTACATGGTACGCTGCAGTTATTTCGGATCGAGATTTAGGAAACACGACTCGAAACTATATTTTTTTCCCTGTGGTCTTTGCACATGGTATATACAAACATAGTTACTTTCTAGATAGATCATTATGTATACGCGCACACACAAACACACACACATACACACAGGATCAAGTATACGACGGTACATACGTGTATGCGCATACGCATTTTGTAATCTCTAACGATTTTTAACCGAGTATGTTATATGTTTTTACAGGTCGCCGCGGTTATTATGGATCTCACATACTTGATCGTAGCCGTATTCGGAATGTGCGTCTTACGGCCGTGCCGTTCGCTGCCCACCGCCACCACCGTCACCGCCGCCGTCGCAGTTGCTCCTACGCCTACCCCGTCACATTCGTCGTTGCATGTCGCTGCCGCCTCCGAACCGGTCGCCAGCAGCGGCAGCAATAGCAAAAGGTCCCGGTCGCTGTTCCAGCCTGCACCGTTGCCGCACCAATACTATCAGTTTCCCGGTCACGGTGGCGTCGATCTGTACAACGACGTGATGGACGACTTGCCGTACTACGCACAGCAGCAGCAGCAGCAGCAGCGACATGCGCAGGAAGAAGAAGAAGACGAGCAGGAGAACGCGGTCGACCAGGACGTCCGGCTGTCGAGCAGAGCGCGACCAGCCAAGCCCGACTCACCCGTCTACTACATTCGATTGCCGCCTCAACCATACATGTACGTGCCTGGTTATGGTTACGTCAGCCAACCGACCCGATTGGAACCGCCGCCTTTCACGCAACGGCCTCACTCGCCTTTCCTCAACCTGCCACTGGACTTCGTGTCAAACGCCAAACCTGTGGGCATCTACACCCTACCGCAACAGCACCAGAACAATCAACAGCTGCATCAGCACAACCATCACCATCACCAGCCGCTGCAACAGCAACAACAGCAGCAGCCACCTAGCAGACCGAAACCGAACAGGCGACCCCCGCAACCTGTCCCATCTACGCTTGCTCCCCGGCCACAACAACCGCCCGACTCACCGATTTACAATCTGGACAAAGGCCCGTATGTTTTCAATGGTCGTCCGTCCGACGTGTTCCTGTTGCAGAGTGCTTACGACAACTTGTACTCCGAAGTACTGCAAAATATTTACCCATAAATAAAACACGAAAGACACGATCTAGTATTATTATTTTATTATTATTATTAATATATTTTGTAATTTATTATAATTAATTATAACGCTAACGATGCTGACCTTAACATTATGGTCGATCGCGATTGGTAGACGATCCGATGGTGATTTTACTCTAATCAAAAATCAAAAATACGAAAGCGATCGCTGATGAGAACCGCACGATCAAACGACAACGTATTATTTTAATTTTATCATACCAGTATTGTTATTGTTTATTTATTCGATTTTTTTTTTAATTTTTTTTGTCTTATGCTATAAATCTTAAAATATTGTTAAATGTGTTGAAAATTATTGTACATATATTGTATGTTGTCAACTTACCTCCGTTTCGTATTATAAAACACCAGATTATCTCTATTCATCGTCCTATACACACGACTATAATTGTTTTCACATGTTTTTATTTTCCAATATAAGCACTCCGATATTTTTATTTTAAAATACGTTTCATTTTCGCAAAAACTGTCTTTGATTTTCTACTCTGATGTTTTCTTCCAAATAAAATCCAATATTTTTAAAATTTCATAATCCATGGCAGTTCGTTTTTCTAGAAATGAACATGAATATCGAATAATGAACTACTCGTAATTTGAATTTAATTTATTACAATTTATTTGTAAGTACTTAACATAGGTATAGAATTATGTAGAAAAGTGCGTATTAATCGAATAATACGGCGACGTGATTTTACTCATATGTACATATATAATACGCAAAGTTATTCTCATTTATCTCAATGCACTAAAAATAAATAAATGTATTTTTTATACTATTAAAAAATTGAAGTTGTATTATTATTTATATAAACCCTATACGTAGGTACCTAAGCGTCAAACACTTTATACTCAAATATATATAGATATATATATGTATACATAAAAAGTACATAAATTCATACAATATGTAAATTACTAGTAATAATGTGTAATTAATTAAAGAACTTTATAAACATAGCAGGATTGAATTTATATACACGATAAAACAACAATAATTACGTTCTGCAATTTAGTTAAAAACATCTATTTTTTCAATTGATCCAAGATCGGACACAATACATGTCTATATATATAGTATTATATAAATAACTCATAGCCGCCCGCGTGCAGTGTACATTCCTCTCTCGACAAATAATGTACATTTTATTTATTTTTTTACTTAAAATAATATATATATAACTTTGAATCGTGTAATTTTACGAATGCTAATTATATTTCAATTGTTCAATTTATTACCAGTTTAAAAATGACACAAGACTATTATATTCAAATTATATATAAAAACTATTAATCCTTAATACGTTCATTATAGTGACACTAGGATTTACTCACTTCAGTCTAAATTCTACATAAATTGATAGGTATTATTTTGCTATGCAACTCATTCTTTAAGTAAAAAATATATTCATGATTTCATTATACTCGTAACATTCAATAATTCTTATACCCAGATCATCTATTATTAATATAAGTTATAACTATTATATATTTTAAATTTACTATCGTTGACGTTTAATTAATTAAATTTTATATTTTTTATCCTCATGTTATGCTGTAATGGTTGGCTAAATGAAGTTAGCAAATGTGTACAATAATCCTACAAAACTGCGAATTTTATAATTCAAAATAATTAATTTTGATTAAAATACTATAAGCGAAGGGTCGATTAACTATACGTAACGTTTTTTTTTTACGGAACTCATCTTAGATGAAAATCATGGTTGCACCTGAGTGGTAGAAACAGATTCAAAATAATAAATTAATTGTTGTAAGTATAACATATAAACTATCATAGATACTTGTTATTTAGGTTTTGACATCAACTGTTGTTCGATAATATGAATTACGAGTACTTCTTATATAATTTGTTAGATCTATATAAAAATAATTTGGTGTGTAAAAATCTTAAAACTAATTTTCAAATTTAAATTTAATATTTGAAATTTCAAAAAATGTCCTAAAAACAATAAAAATTCACTAAGATTCATTATTCTATTAAGAATAATATTCCTAATGAGGTGATATCTTATTTTCAAGTATGAATTATTTATGTTTTCCAAATTTAAGTATAACGTCTCAGAGGCCTATTTAATTCCTGGATTCCTCTTTTTTTTAAATTGATCAATCCAAATTTAAATAATGTAAAACATAAATCGCACTTTTTATACATTATGATGTATACTAATGGAAGTAGTTCTTTGTAATCAAATTTACCACCCAGGACAGTATCCATCCGGTTTACTACCATCATCACATATTATTCTTCTCTCACCCATAAAACATTTTCTAAGTTTATGATAAAAAAATACATTCCAGCGTATACCCAAAACTACATTTCTTAAATTATTATTATTAGATTATATATATTTAATATATGTGTACAGTGTGCTTGATATTTAATGTATTTACAAATTATTAAATGTTTTTATGTACTCTTCCAGATGGAAAAATGGTAGTCATATTTTTTAATAATGTATTTCTGAAAAAAAAATTAGAATTGTGAATAATAATATTACTATAAAACATGTTTAATATTATTTAAATAAGTAGGTAATCGTACAATTTTTTAAATATTAGTAATAACTCGTGCTTTACATTTACGAACTATGACATACAAATAATTTCATAGATTTTTATTCCAGTCATACTATGGTATTTATAAGACAACTTTATGTAAGTAAATAAATTGTAATTAAAATATTGGTAGTATAATACTTATTATGAACAACGATACCTCTGTACGAACAGGTTTTGAACATAAAAAATTGCAAATTAAAAAAAAACGTTATATTTACACGTACATCTAATTAGAATTTATATATAGTAGGTAAGTTATATTTGGACCATGTTTCATATTATTTTTGTAGCTAATAATTATTAGTGCACACTCATAATTTTCACAGTCCACGCATTATCCATATAACTATTTGTTGTATTGGATGACGATTGTGATAGGAGTATAAAATACATCCCAAAAAACAGGTTTTTTATTATAAAATTTACCAAGCCATTTATTAGTATCGCTTAAAACCGTTAGAAACCAGTTACCTATAAAGGCACTAGCGTATTCTTTATGTAGGAATCTATACTAAAAAAACAAACAACAACTCTAATACAATATATTTGACGAGTTGACCCACTCAAACAACAATACAGTTTTCGATATACAACATATTATATTACATAAGAAATACAAAGCTTCCAAATTTCATTCTGATTATGTAATTTTTTTTAATCTACGTAAACTATGCAAGCAACAAATTAATAATTGTCATTCCGTTCATCTTATTAATACACAAAAAAAAATTTTATCAGAAATCCAAAGTATTTTTGGAATTATGTTAATATATATAGAAATAATAATGATATACCAATTTCTGTTCACTTTTCAGGAAAAACTTAATAACCAATCAGAAGTTGCTAATGCATTTAGTGAACGGTTGTCCTTTGTATACGAAAAACCTATTTAATTTAATAACTTTGTACTAAGTAATGTCATTGACTGTATAAATATTTATTTTTTAGATTCAGCAAAGTCTTTGATTCCCTAACCACGTTAAAATGCGTTTCTTCATCTGGATATGAATCTATCTCACTTATCCTGTTTCATAATTGCCACTGGGCATTAACTAAACCTTTATATCACTTATTTGATCTCTTCTTAAAGTTTGGAATATTTCCCGAAGCTTCGAAAATTAGTTTTGTCACATTAGTTTTGAAAATCTAGTGATAGATCGTCAATCACAAACTACAGGCTAATTTCAAAAATGAACTTTATCCCAAAACTCTTTGTAAAAATCATCGAACCTAAATTGATGCATTTATTTTCTAATGATCTTATTAGTGAACAACATAGTTTTTGTCGCGTTAAATCCACAGTAACAAATAATTTGGTATTTTATTCATATTTAGTTAATATCGTTTTATCAGGTGGTCAAGTTGATGCTATCTATACAAATCTCCAAAAGACATTTGACAAGGTAGACCACGGTCTTCTTCTATTAAAATTATATAAATTGGGTGTAAGAGATCCACTATTATCTTGGTTCTCTTCATACTTAAGTGGTCGCTCTAAATTAGTGAAAATCTATAATTCATTCTCCAGAACAATTAAGGTCACGTCAGGAGTCTCACAGGGTAGTAATTTATCACTTTTGCTTTTTTATTTGTTTATAAATGACCCAAATAATTGTGTTAAATCATCTAAGTTTTTACTTTAATGATGATATGAAATTATAAATGCTAATCAATTCGCCCAGTGATACGACTTCCCTACAACATGATTTAGATCTATTTTCTAGCTGGTGCATATTGAATGACATGACACGTTTATACGCTTTTAAAACGAAATACTCGAATAATAACAACGCTGAAATTGCAAACTATATAGGTCTATATTCACTTAAAATAAGAAGATTAGTATATATTATCACGTTTTGTATAAAATCTTGAAAATGGATTTTCCGGAATTACTACAAAAATCGGTCTTAAATACCTTCTTTTAATTCGAGATTTAATTCACCATTTGTTATTCCTCATTTTAAAAATAATTACTTTACTAATAGTCCGGTGTATCGCCTACCAACATCATGTAATTTAATTCATAATTTTGACTTTTTCTTCGACTTTTTTACAAAGTTAAAAAATTGTATTTATAATTTAAATCTTGATGTTTATTTTGATTTAATTATATTTAATTTTCTTCTCAATTGTTAATTTAGCGATATTTTTAGTTCACACTCACTGTACTCTTACTCTTTGGGGTATTAAAATATTTATTTAAATAAATATTATTATTATTATTATTTTTATTATTATATTATGTGCATATAATAGTCATCAATGTTAATACATTAATAAGTATTAATGATATTTACATTCAACTCTTCAGACATGTCTAAATAAACTATGAATATAGATATAAGAAACTGTATTATCCTGACATATACATTATTTATATTACATTTCATATTTATAATTAAATCTGTCGTTACACGCTACATACAAGAAGATTAATTTGTTTATTTCAGCGGATAAATTATGCTCACATTTCACACGCTCGACAAACAAAGCTAACGCAGAGATAATATGTTTTCGGTCAAAGGTTATAACCACCACATTTTTATTAATAGCTTATTATACAGAAAATCGAAAAAAAAACTGAACTATAAAAAATGATAAATTTAAGTCATTAAGAAAATTACTTTTTATTTTTGTAAATCCAATAAATTGCAATATTTTCCACAGTTTTTAATTTAAAAAAACCGATTACAATCATTAAAATAAAATATTTTAATTTGTTCGGAACAAAAATTTAAGAATCAATTTTAGACTTATTATAATTTATGCTGAGGCTAGCAAAGATAAGAAAATAATATTTAACACGTGTCATAAAATAATATAACTAATGAAATGAAATAATACGAGATTTTATTTTACATATCTATATTGATTTGTTCGGTTATTAGAGCCTGATGAAAAATAATATTTAACATTCTCATCGAAAATGTTCCCATACGCAAAGGTTATCTGGTCAAGTGGATAATTTCTTATACTTATGGCTATACCATTTACCACGTATATTATTTGTCGCAGCATAATTAAAACACCGGCCAATGCGTGACTCGAATTTTACTCGAATTTATATCAGTGGTTTATTCGATATACATACAGACATAATAAATAATAATCGCATAATTTCTATTCAACTTATTTATACATCTGTTGATGTTCATTTTCGTGTCATTTTCGAACATTGTGGATAAATAACCGTACAGATAGTTTTCTAGAAAAAACGAGAAACACGATTTTCCGTACACTTTACCCAAAGACCTAATATATGTCGTACTGTATATGTTGTATATGTTATTAATACCTGATATACGACGTTGTGGCCCGACTCCGTTTTCCCATCGAACCATTATAATAATAATACCAATCCCTGTATCAGCATTAATTTTGGCCAACAAGGGGAAATATGTCCAAGCAATAGGATATATACTTTGTATTACACTATGGCGTGCACAGTCGAACGACCTTTAACGATCAGAATAGTGCATTCTTCTTCATTTATTATATTGAATGCCGTCGTACAGCGAATAAAGCTTGTGAGAGCTACCCTCTGCGTATTTTGGGGTCGGCGCTTTAATGCACTTCCGCTTGGCGCGCGCACGCCATGCGCGCCCCTTGACACACACGAACAACAATAACACCACTATCATATGGCAACACGCGCGGACCAAAACAAAACCATCACAAGCGTATTATGATTTTGTTCGCACTATACTATCATAAATTATATATTATACGTCAGCAGGCTATCGATTTGCTAGTAAGACCTACTCAGTAGTTACAAGTATATATCGGATATATATATATATAAATTATTAACGTACAACGCCTCGACATTTAGAAGTTTTTTTGGACACTCCATGAATCTTATAAAATTACCTAGTGTATATTTGTAGGTTTGCTTATGTTTATGTTCAATACGTGTTTTTTGAACATACATTTATTAAATAGTGTATAGGTATTGTATACGTGGAAAATAAATAAAAATGTCCCTGTTATAATTGAGTTTGATCATTGTTTATTTTCGGTCTACTAACGTGACTAATTAGTTTAAAAATCAACGTAAAAAATAATTCAGATATCGGTAACAATTGAGTGGCAGCTGTGACAAAAAAAATGCTTTCACATTTTTTTAAAATATATTTTTAATAGCAGTACAAACACATGTATACTACATGTATATGTGTGTGTGTATGTATTTATGTGAGTGCGCGCGCGAGTGTGTTTAACAATATTGCCCGCCCTCTTTATTTCCTACTTGAACGAAGATGTACCGGCATGGAGAGATGAGTGTCTCGCTCACTGCGTTTCCTAACCTTAGTCAGTTGATCTTCGGCTTCCACTTTGTGAAGTTTGGCATGGTGAAGTCTTGGTAGATTTTTTTTTACGATATTACCTTCGAATACAATACGTTAAATACTCGTATTGTCAACGATCATCCAATTGCATTTCAATACACTGTACATCTATAGTGTTTATTCGTGCATATAACAAGGTTAGTATTTTAATTATTTTTAACTAACATATTAGTATACTTACTATAAAATATTCTTTTATTAAAACATATTGAAAATTATTCCTCGAACAGTATGAATTTTATCATGGATTATTTTCATTGTATGTAGGTAAATAAGCGATATAGTTGTTGGTTATATTTTTATTATTTATAAATTGTTAATGTAATTCCATGTCAAATAAAAAAAATTCTATAGATTTTATAATAATTAATTAAATTCAAAATAGAACTTATGTTTACCATTTATGCATGATTTTAAATTGGTTGAAATATTATAAATTAACGTATAGGAACGTATAAATTAACAGTATTTGCTGTCCAATAGTTTTATAATCTTACAATTTACAATAGTTTTAAATTATTTTTAAAATTTTTTATGCGAACTTAATTGAATATATTTTATTAACACTTACATAATTATTATTTAATTAAATCAAAATATTCATTAATAACATATAGTTTTTATAAACCATATTTATTCACATAACTACATATTAAAAGTAAATAATTTTATTTAAATATTTTTTTAAATTAATTTACTAAACACTAAAAGAATTTATTATGAGTTTCAATCATTTTTACAATAGAATTTGTAGAAATATATTTATAATAAGGAAAAACGGTTTTGATAATTAGTTTTTATTTAAAAAAGGATGGCATCATTACATTATTATTGTTAGAATTTTTCGGTTAGAAAACATTGTATAAAAAAAATTCAAGACATGTATTCATATGAAAAAATAAAAAAATAAACTTATAACAAGCAAATAACGTGTTGTATTATACATTTAAAGGTAGATACTATTACCAGAAATGGCATTAGATTCGGAATATTTTTTTTGTGAATCTTCATTTTTTTTTTTTTTTAATAAAAATATCAGTTACACATTTATTGTATTCCTACCAAAAATTCGTCGTCGCGCATTTATTTGAATAAAATGTTTCTATATTACTTGTACTTACTCTACAGAGTCATGAATTAGTAGTGTAATCAATGCGAATTTGTTTTAATTGAAAAAATAACAGCTTAATTTCAGTTAGAATTTATCTTAATCACGTTAATATTATTACTAATCGCTTTCTATTTTTTTGAAAAGTGAATGAAATAACTATTGTGGTACACAATAAGAGTTCAAGAATTTTTTTAGAATTATAGGAAATAAGCAAAATATAATTAAAACTATGAATTAATTAAATCAAATTAAAAAATAGAATATAATAATTTTTTTATGGTTAGCCAATAACTGGTCGTAGTATTGAATAAATTATTAAAACTAATCTAAGGGTTGAAATTTTTCGAAAGATGTACCATGTACATAAAGTTTCAACCCTCTGAACCCGTAAAAGTAAAGCTACATGCATCTATCTGTGTATTTGAAACATAGTTTTGATGACTTTTTATGATCAATACGGCAGGAAAGTGAATAGAAAATAAATAAAAATATCTGCGCGAAACCCTTATGCATTGCAATGCTCTTGTGTCCGGAGAAACATAAACATCAGAGCGCATATTTCAAGGACTTGACTACGATAATATACGTATGGTTTGTATTTTACTGTCCGCATACGCATAATATAATAATACAGTTGTTGGGTATAGGTATATACAGGTACTACATGTATATACGTCATATTATAAATATATATATATATATATAAATATATAGTGAAAGATTTAACAATACATACACATAAGTACATACTGTCATAAATGCGAGAGAAGAAAATAATATAAACGTGATTCATTTTCTATTGTTCAAAGAATGAGTTAATATTGAAAATATTTAGATATTAATACATCATATTTTAACATCCTCGTAGGTAACGCCAGTGCGCAGAATTTATGGCTGATAATTTCAAAGTATACACGTTAATATCGAAATTATTTCCGTAATTAAAAAGAAACACGAAATTAACGTATTCATTAAATGATGAAAAAATATATGCACAACTTAATATTATTATGATGATGGGAAAAATATCGGTCTTATGCGAAAAAAAAATATATAATTTAAATAAAACGGCCCGAGGTCATTGTGTTTGGGTTAAACGTACGTTTTCCACATGACCTCTACAAATAATATACGTCGGTCGCCGCCGTCGTGTCGCCTTAAATCTATACATTTGAATGTATCGGAAGTACACTAGGCATTACATCATCATTATTATTACATTTTTCTAACCTATGAATAAGTAATAATATTTCCTTTCTTGTATACGTGACCATGGTTAAACTTTCTGCTGCATGTGTCGATTGTCGTTGAGAAAAATTTTTATGGCACATGTAGTGCTTGGGGGAAAATAGTATTTTTTCTTCGAATGCTCATTCCTATAATGGAATATTTTAGAAACACGCAATGATGAATTCCTATATGATGTATTTTTGTTTTTTTTTATTTTCGTTACCAGCTTTATTGGGTCAACGGGTGACAGTGTTTGGGTTAACCAGTTTAAAACGCATCTAAGCATTTAAAATGTTCAACACGTGCTCGATTAATAATTGTCATTCGGAATTTTAATACGGACCACTTTATCGGCAAAAAATTATAATTCAATCCATCAAACATTATAAAATTTATACAGCCCAAATTTTACATTTATACATATGCAAACCAAGTTATATTATTATAATATTATTATGATCTGTATAAAATAACAATTAGTATTAATAGTAAAGTTACGAGTATCAGTAAATCACAAGTTACGACTTGAATTGTTTAGATCTTTTTCTCCTACAAACTAATATTTTAACTTTTAAAATGTCAATAAATATGTTTTTGTGCTTACTAATATTTTGGATTTTTAGCTGGTTTTTTATTATATAATTAACACATATTTAATACATAAATGTATTTGCCAGTATATTTTAAAGTTTGTTAGTTCTATAAACCAAATACGTTTGTGGTCATGATGTAAGATTTTATAAATATTTTTATATTAATTATATAATCAATCAATTGACGTATAGATTATATGAGTCATGGTTCGTGAGTAATAAAATATTGTTAAATATTTAAAAAAAATAAAAATACTATTGTTATTGCAAAAATTAATAATTTATACCTAATATATAATTCAAATGAGCCGATACAATATTTTAAAAAAGTATACATAATAGAATACATTATGTATTTTAAATAATAATTTAAACAAAATATTTATGAATGAAATAGGTAATGTTCCAAGATCATGGTCGAACGTCGTCTGACGCGGTACGCCTGTAAATTTTATTTTGATTTTTGATCAATTGTCATAAAGATTATTATTTCTTATGCTATACTATAAATGTATTTCAAGATATTTGTTAGTTAATTCATTTACGCAAGATATAAGAAAATTTCTAATTAAAAAAACAAACTATTAAGACAAAATTATATACTACTTATGAAATTATTATAAGAAATTAAATAAGTTATTATAAGAAACTTTATATTTTCTTGGTAATAAAATAATTATTTCAATTAATAATAATATTTTATGTTTTCATGCAAAAATAATTATCAAAAAGGTTTCATATACTTTCAAATTCATATATTTATTTTAAATATAGAAAATTTATTTTATCTTGCTTTTGTTAATATAAATATGCTTCAATAATCTACATACGAATTTAATTTTTAGCCATTCAACAGAACCACTAATAATATAATAATATAGAAATATTCCTCTGATTGGTACAACAGAAGAAATTCCATTACAATTTGTTTTTTTATTATTAAAAATATTATGGATTACAATAAAAAATCAGTTTAAAGTATAATTGATATTTTACAATTTACAAAAATTATTATCCTACCTCAAAAATAAGTTTTATTTAAGAAAAATTTAAACTTTTTTTGTCTTTATTGTAATAAAGTGTATTATTATTGTTATAATATAGTATATTATAGTTATATGTAAGTAAAATTAAATTAAATACATATTTTAAATATTTATACTAATTAAAAAAAAATTCAACATAAATCATATATTAGCACTTATATGAAGATATAGTTCAATGTTTTATTCGTTGTTCAATGTCAGAGAATTGATATTTTTGTTTTTAATTTAAAATATATAATAAATAATAAAATATTAAACATTTTAAACACGAAAACCGATTTTTAAAAAATTTATATTTATGAAAAACATTTTAAGTATAGGAGTTACATTACGCAAATAAAATGATCATTGATCATTACTAATTTCATTTTTTTTTAAAATTCTAATTTCAATTTTAAACTTATTTCGTTTCTATTGTTCTTGTAACGATAACTTAGAAATAATAAAAATAATCTTATTTTTAAGCACAATACATTTTTTTTTATGTTACGAGGATATTACACGTTGAATTACTTTGGGTATTATTTTTACAAATATGGAATTTGCAGTTAAATAACCACTACGTCCATTATTTCCACGTACTACGATATTTATTTATAATAAAACATGCACTTTAATATATTATGTTTTTATACATATAATTTATTTTCAAGTTTTCTTCGACTTAAGATATCTTCAAAATTTCAATGTCATCATTTTTAAAACTTTCTTTTTGATGAGAAATTATCCATCATAATTTTTTAAATTAAAAAACATCTTTCTTAATGACTAATTTTTGTGTCCCACCAGATTCTTTTATAAATTTAATTTAGCTTTTTACGTAGCGAAAATAAAAATAAATATATATATTATCCCCCGCATGCTCATGTTTAATGCTGGTGTAATACAAAATGTGTATCTAGATTTACTATAAGAAATTTCAAAGAACTGGTTTAAACACCTATTCCAGGTCGATTGTGCTGCGACGGAAATCCTGGTGACGCAGGATGATAACACTGTACTAGGTATACGATGTAATTATTATTTAATTCTATAGCCCGAGGAGACAAATATGTTTTATTTTTAAATTACAAACTCCTGTGCCATGTCCCAGATTAAAAGTACTTTTTCATAGACTAAATAAATTGTTGACATATATGCCTATAATATCCGTTCCACTTTGAATGGTTATTCGCTAATTTAACATGTCAAAAATAATATTATAACATACATAAGAATTAATCAATGGTTTTTTTTCATCAAAAAATATTATAAATGCTGAAATGACAAACAATTTGTAACATATTGAATCATCATTTAAATGGATTTTTTACTGTTTAACACAAGAATTTTGTATGTTTAAATTGAAAATAACATTTAATTATAAACTAGTATTTATTCAATACTTTTTATATTTTCTTAAATTTGTTTTTAGAGCCAAATTATAAGCCCATAAATTAGTGAAAACTTTATTTTGAAATAATTTATGTTTGTTTTTAACAAGTTTTCTAATTATAATTACATGTTCAAATGTATTTATGTCATATTTGTGTAAGACAGAATAAGAAAGGACAAGTATAATTTTAATCAAATTCTTAAGAGTGAACCATCAAGTGTCTATTTAGTTACAATAATTTAATATTAGAGAATTTTAAGTAATTTATAGTTTAAAATATAAAAAATAAATATTAAAAACAATACAAACGATGTATAAGCACATTTTATATAAGTATTTTAAAATATGTTTGACATCGTTTTTGTCAACAAGAGGTGATGTGATCTCTAAATGAATTTATTCGATTGTTAAAAATTACAAAACTGCTAAGTCGATTGTGTGTAATGTATATTTTATAATGGAAGATAAAAATAAATATAGCTTTGAGAAAAAAAAATTGTACTTAAAAAATACAGACCACTTCTTTATAGAATAATGTAATTCTGCTACTTTCTTTAGCTATAATTCTATAAAAATACTTATAGTTTTCAAACATTTTCAATCTCCTTTAAAATTTAAATTTTTAATTGAATGCTTTCTTCTTTGCGATATTGAATACAATTAAAAAAAAAACAGTGATATAAGTTAATTCCATGGGGAAGTAAATCAATACTTGATCATTAAACGAATGTTTATAAAAAAAAAATGTAATTGGTTTAGTTCAAGGATTTAAGCTAAAATAACTACTAAATAAAAGTATAAAAAATAAATATTTACAATTCATCTTCATATTAAATTGTCTTCTTTTATTTGTTTTAGAGTTATTACACATTTAAAACATCCTCCGAGTTATTGAATTAGTTTTACGAATTTCAACGTTAAACAATAAATAAAAGGGGGACCGAGTACCATAATCATTATTTCCATATAATCAAGCCGGTGTTACAAGAATGAATACAAATATTTTTCGCGGAAATTGTCGCTTTCTATAATATATCACTCAATACACTCGATGGCGAATCTTGTATTTATGGTATCAATGTTATAGTACGTCCGAATAATAAATACAAATGGCTGCGTACGAACTGAGTCCCAATACAACCTTTTATGACGAATTGAGTCCCGTACAATTTTAGGTATAATACTAATTAAAATTAAAATTGAATTAATTAATTAATAATTGAGTCTATGTATTAATACCGAGTCCCGTCAAATTAAAAAAAAAAAACATTTTCTTTCCCATTTTTACAGATTTAGGATTGTCTGTAACAAAAAAAAAAAAAAAACAAAACAAAGGTATGGATAAAATGTTTTTCTTTTTTTAATACTTTATAACCCAATAATTTAGGAATATAATATAATATCGATAATTTGTGTATAATTAAATAAATATATGTAATGATAGAATAACATTTTTTATATTGGTAAAAATGTATGGGGTAAGATTGTGTATATTCAAATCTAGGTACTGTGTTTGATTTCAACAGCTGAAATTGATCTTCGACTTTTTTTTCTTCTGTATTCTTTCTTGTATTAATAATATGAAAACTTATAATTTTTATATAGGTTTGGAATTGTACATTTAATAAAATTTTTATAATCTGGTAAACGTTTGGATGAGCTGAATAAAACATACCATTGATTTTAAATGAATGGATTCACAAATATTGGTGGTCCTCGCCAATGAACATGTACATAAATAAGGCCCTCATTAATAAGGCATAAGTGTGACAATAATATATATTTCAATGCTGTGCAGCATAATTTTCGATGTCTGGACTCTGGAGGTTGATTTTATATCTTACTCAAAAT
The DNA here is from genome assembly GCF_003268045.1 of Sipha flava. Taxonomy (NCBI): domain Eukaryota; kingdom Metazoa; phylum Arthropoda; class Insecta; order Hemiptera; family Aphididae; genus Sipha; species Sipha flava. The sequence continues at coordinate 81,342 of NW_020273604.1, read as the reverse complement.
AGTCATCGGACTCAATTACTATAATATTAGAGTCCTAACCCTGGTTCCATTAATATATGTCCCGTTTATACTCGGGGCTTAATGAATATATTTTTTTTTTTCCGGTATAGGGACTCAATTAGTATACAACGATAAAAACGTATATTGTAATATGGCGGCGGATGGTGCGTTTCCGGCGACAAACATAGGACGTGACGCACTGCCGTCTTTCTCCGTGGATTTCGCGTCCGACCGCCGGATCGTCGTCGAATGACAATGACAGTAGTTCATTAATATTATACCGCGTTCGTCGTCCATTGGGTAAATAATACAATTGATTCGGCGACGAGTTCTTCGTACAATACTCATATTACGACGTACCGACATTTCGAATTTCCATAGCGGGTTCTCGACGTACTCATACGAATACAACAATCGGCGGCGATGCAATCCGCGATTTAATAACAAAAGCAGATAATAGTATTAGTAATAGTAGTTAGTAATAATAATAATAATAACCACAATAATAATGTAATTGCTCGTAATTTTCTCGCGCAATGCCGACCTAACACGCATTGTGATCGCAGCGCGTCGAAGTTATTTCGCTCGCGCTCACTCGTTGTTTCTTACCTTTCCCTCCACGCGTTTGCCTCGTGAAATAATTTTTCTGAGGTAGGTAGGCCGCGTACCGTATCGCGCGCGCCGCCGTAACCATCACGAATATTCGCGACAATCGCGCGACGTTCGCGTATTATCATTGAATACGTGTATCGCCATCATCGTCATTATACCAACCGCTTACCGCCGCAGTCGTACGGATACATTCAACTCGTGGCAGCTTTACGCGCTTCGTATACGTACGTCCAACGACTTGGCATGTTCGTGCGCGAGCAATAATGTATTCACCGTTGCGGGCGAATCGGGAAATGGCAGACGAAGGCGCGTGACGATCGCGAGCTGTTTCGAATCGTCTCCGAATGATAATAATATGACAACAAAAAAGTCCGGTGCGACGACTACCCGCGTATAATTTATCCAACGCGCGCCGCGGTCGTAGGTATTTATAAATATATACCACGTACCTACAAGCAGGTATTATATACGCAACGTTGACGGATTACTCGACGTGACCAAACAAGGGGCGCGCGCGCGTGTACTGTCGCCGTGATCCTATTATTTTTATTATATTTTTATATTGTTCTAAGTACTTGAATCGCACGCAATACGGACGATACGGTACAAGTTCTAACACATGTAGTAGATATATTTACCTGCGTGCACGAGGCAGACGCACCGCCACTAAACATCGGGTTTCCCCTTACAAGGCCAATGCGTGCGTACGGAATCCATCTTCGTATCGGTATCCATACATGTGTAATGAACGCTTGTGAACGATAACGGTAACGCGCTCGCTGTGCTGCACCATAATATATAAAACGTTGTCGTACGGCGGTCGCGGCTAATCAATTCATACGTTGAAGACAAATCGAGCAGTTCGGATTATAGTGTGCGGATGACAAAGACTGCCGCCACGATCCAGAGCGACCGTACTGTGTCGGACGCGTGCGGTTACGTGCGGTATGAATGTACTTACGTACTTAGGTATATACATATTTATATCTATACCGGTAACATGGTACGTGTAAAGGTACCTAGGTATGTTATATATATATATATTTATGTGAAATAATCGCGCGAGAAGTATAATATATTACATTAAGCACGTCGAAGGTGGTGTAGGGACAACAAACGGCGTTTGTCCGCGTACGTAATAAATATCTGCTGCCGCGTGCTTTAGATCAGAACGAGTTTTTATTATTATTTTCCGGGATTTGACATGATTCACGATCGATAACCGTTGACGGACGAAACGCACGCATCACATACTTCTATTGTACTACATAACACTATAAAGAAGGTAAGAGGCATTCGTGATCGGTCATCGGATTCTAGTTTCTACGCGTCTTGAAAATTTAAAGTCCACAAAATTCACCATTTAGATCTCGCGATTTCCTCGGCTTAACCTTGCCATCTGTAATCGCAGTCATTACCCAACGCGTGATGCATCTATTTAATGATTATATCAAATGTACATAATACATACACAAACACACACACACACACACACACACACACACACACACACACACACACATACATTACACACCCACGATTTAATATGGTGATGGGTAACAAATCGTGTACGTACTGTGTCATTAGTTCATAACGTTTTAAAATATTATGCATCATTAAATTATACGTATATAATCAACATGAACCGTACAATTATTATCATTTAGCGTGCATTTTCGACAGCAACAATATATAATTTTGATTTTGTCCGATCTGATTTATTATTTTTATTTTTGTTTTAAATTTTATCCGTTAATAATCCACAAAAACTCACGTTAATCTTGATTACGTATTTCATAATAATATAGTGTGTAATTTTAATAATTGTGTTGGACGAAAATTATAGGTATGTTTTCGTGACTTCATCGAACCGTGGTAGATTTGTTGCAGGTGACGTTGTTGATTTTATCTCGTTACGTCGTATAATGAATCAATAATCTATCCGAAGGTAACGGAGTGTACTTAAAAAAAAAAATCACATGTAAAATATGTAAAAAAAACGTTATTTGGAAACCGAGAGGCATAAGACACCAACGTATAGTATTATGTTCATTATGGGTGTTGCGTTTTATGATCGTGTGTTTATTTTATAATTGAAAATGTTCAGTAAAAAAAAGATTTGAAATCAAAATCATAAATCTTGGGAGTTAGCTAATCTAGCGGGATTCGGTCAATGTGGCCGGAATAACGTTTTCATTACTCCTGCGACACTAAGATAATGATTGTAAACGGTTGGAATGTAAATTATAAATCTGTTATTATTGATTAAATATATTGACGTGTACTACATAAAATAATATAATACACGTATCAGACGGAAGTAATTTAAAAAATGTATTCTACCGATACAATTAATCAGCGTGTTCTTATATACGAGAAAGCTCGGAGTGAATACAAATCAGATGAAACCTCGCGATGTGTTCTAAAAACAATCTTCGTTATATACATATTTATAAGCCGTCATTATAATATTATTAATTTATGATAAATTTATATGTTAATGGTATCAACTCACGATTAATGTACCAGATTGTAAATACTACCAGTGTTACTGTCAGTTTTCGCATGTTTTCACACAGCTATTTCGAAACGTGTTAAAATTCGTGTATACTACATAGACGATTTACTGTAATTCTACGCTGTTTGTTTTCATTTGAAATAAAATATATTCCACTAGAAAAAATTTAAAAAAAACCATAAAGTATGCAAACGTATTATCTTTTTGAAAAACGTCTGCAAAAAATGTCCATCCATATATGTTCCATACATTAGGTAATATAATGACGATTGTCTCGTAAAAGTTTATTGTCGGTTGTACCTGCCAAAGTTTTCTATTATAATGTACGAGATTATAATGAAAGCATGCGTGAATCAGGATTAATATCAGATGTAAGTACGTACTAAAAGCCCATACTAAGACGTAATCAAATCAACAAATGTCTTATAAAAAATAAAAAAAAATTCTTCGGTGGGCAGTAAATACTATGGTATTCGTAGCTATTTGACGATAGAACGTATGGTCTAAAGCGGATATTGAGTGATATTTAGTGGTACTCGCTACATCGTATAAATAAAACTAACATAATTAAATAGACAAGTTTCTAGAAGACCAAAAACATTTTTTTTTTTTTTTGATTTAACGATACTTGAGAAATTTTATTGTAGGAGCCTTAATATTTTAGGAGACTGCGTAATGGTGGCCTTTGTTAGGATATCCGGTATAGACACCTGCGTAAGAAAATAAAAAAAAAACCACGGTGCACGGATACAATATTACATTCAGGTACTATAAATAAAATATTAATCATGTATATTTTATATACACCACACTTTCGTCGGAACACAGTAATAATAAGCATCCATATAGATCTCGTTTGAGCAGTGCATTTTTCTCGGGCGCCTGTAGAAAGTAGTATTTTAAGTGCTATGTCCGCGTTCGGATAGTAATAATATATATCATTCGCATCCAACTGACAAATTACGTTGTTACAAATTTCTTCGACGGCCCAAATTGCACGTGAGACGACCGTTATGACTTTCGTTCTTCTCATTAAAAGTGAAACCCCTCGGCTTCGGAGATTATATACGGTCATCTTATTTACGAATGTTACCATTTTTCTCCAATATCATTGTCGGCAACCAGCGTTCGCTAAACACTGCAGAACGCAACTACAGTAAAACATATACACGTATCCGCGCCATAATGATATTTACACATATTATACACATCAATTTAAATTGTATTGTATAATTATTATCGTTTTATATTCACGTGTATACAATAATATGTATACAGAGTCGTGTACACGGCAATCGAGATTTTTTTCTCACTGGTTCTATATTTCTTCTCCGACACTGTTTAATATTACCTACACGATTGTCGTTTTCTTTTCACGGACAATACTAATGAAAACGCCTGTTTTAATCACGAGTATTAAATTATTTTAGATATCCTCGCTATTTCGTTTATACGCGCTTTCTACCGCGTGCATGTACATTATTACACGTTTTTCATACGTCGAACATGAACAACCGCCAGCCGAACTATAATTCCTAGTGATACGCTTCGATCGCGATTCTAACTGTATCACATATTGGATGTCATAGGCATGTCCAGATCGTTTTGACCGGTTGTGCAAAAGACAAATATATATATATATGAAAGAATACATTACTTTTGTGCCTATTATCTACAACAGTTTACAATACTGCACCAAAACTTAAACGTAATATAGTAGATGTAAAAATAAAAAATAAATAATTATATAAAATATACACACAAAATATACATAAGAAATAAATGAAACTAACCAAAATGAACGAAAATTGTACGTCGATAAATCGGTTACATGTTTGCAAAGGACCACATCCGACGCTGTTTCGGTAGAATAGAAAAATTCGTTTGTTGCTTTTATAGCGTCAGTATGTGAAGTTGTGAGTTTATTAAGTACATATTTATTGCTACATTATATAAAAAAAAAAATAGTCTTTTATATATTTTAATATTTTTAATAATATAAACTTAAACTATAATTAGTAAATGTATGTGTTATAAAATAGAGAAGAACTATTTCATAGATTTAACAATTAATCATACTGTTGAAACACAATACGCACGATGTTATCTGCACCGTATATCCAAAAATGAATCAATTAATAAATTGTTGAAATCGAGTTTTCAACAAATCGCGTTCAGTTTACGTTCATCGTCCTACATGAACAGACGTCGTTTTCGTTGGTCCGTTATCTTTTGCAAGCTAATAAGTCTTATCTAATATTATTAATCAAAACATGTCTCGGAATAATGCGAAACGCAATTTATCTTCTTCGTCATCATCTTCACCCACAAAATCTAGCGGCAACCAAAGTAAAGTATTCATCACACCAAATCGCTATGCTTCACTCTCCGAGGACAACACTTTCGATCAGGAGGTATTTAACCTTTCCGTTATCGTAACACCTTCCAAAGTCCAGTGCAATGCTTTACCCGATCACGTGGAAATCACTCCAAGTAAAACAAACTTTTTTTTTGCACCTCCCTTCAATTCAAGCGGTGGCTACGAATTTTACATGCTCAAGAAATCCTTACTCGACACTCCTTGTCATTCCTTCGGGTATTAATTTAAAAAATACCCCAAAGTACCTGATTATCCGCACCGACAGTATTAGTAATTATAATATAGTTTATAATTATCTTATCACTAATAACCAGATAAATTTCCATACAAATCTGCCTAATAGTTTGAAACCATATGCTGTATTTATTAGGCACCTTCAACCGTCCACTGCTATGGAAGACATACAAGCCAGCTTATTTGAAATTGGCCACGAAATTATTCGGGTCTCTAATATTCATAGGCGCAATTTGGGGGGGAGGCTTGGGTATGCTTATCACCCCCATTTTCAAAATTAGCACCCCCAAATGTGTTTATGTTAGTTTACATTTAAATACTCATTACTCATTATGTATAGAAAAACATAATAGTTTTTAAGTTTTTTTTTATATAAATATATACATTTTTATACAATACGAAAATATTTCCAAATACGAAAAAAAAATATCTTTGCTGTAGGGTAAAATTTTCAAGTTTCTAGCCACATTACTTTTGGAATTATGACTAAATAACTAAAATTTGAAATGTGAAAGTCTTATTTACAGCGTATTTTTACCATTTCTCTCATTTTCTTCACGTCTAGAAAAACTATTAAGATTTAAAAAGATGACCTATCTAAAGTACCAACGCATGCCAATTTAAAATTTAAAAAAAAGGTCCTAAAAAAACTTTTGAACCAGTATTTCTATCCGAAAAAGTGTTTAACAAATAAAATACAAACATTATTATAAAACCATAATACCCTTCGCTTCAGTCAGAAACTAAAAAAGTGATTATGTCATTAAACATTTGTGTTTACAGACAGGTAATTCGTTATACGCATAATAAAAATATAAAATCAAAGTGAATAATTTAAATTTAGAAATATTCATATATTTACCAAATATTTTAGTATCTGTTGAATTATACGATTTTCGGGTGTCTATAACCATTAAGGAACATAAAAAAGATAGAAGGGCTTCAGCACCCCCAATTTTTTCATTAAAATTGCGCCCCTGCTAATATTCTACATCGTATCACTAAAAGACCTTTGCCTCTTTTTCGAATTGATCTAAAAGTTGCACATAATAACAGTGATATTCTCAAATTAGATTTGCTTCTTCACACCAGAATCAAAATGAGCTGCCCAGGAAAAAACTCCGCTTCACAATGCCATGATTGTCAAGCTTATTATCACACTAGTAACTTTTGCCACTAACCCCCACATTGCATCAAATGTGGAAAAAAACCATTAAACTTCAGATTGTACCAAATCACCATCAGAACCCGCCAAGTGTGCCCTATGTTCGGGACCGCACACAGCCTCATACAAAGAATGTACAGTGTACATTACAAAAAACTTAGTGAAAACCGCAGAAAATCTCCATCACTCAAAACTTATTGTCATCCGGTGGTTAATCACACCATTCCGTCTATAAACCAAATCACCTCCAGTTCCAACCAGAAACAAACACGTTCATATTGCAATGTTACTGCCAACACTTCACCCTTAACAGCTTCGCCTGAGAGCCAAATCTCCAAATTTCTCGAGAATTTCAAAGACATAATTAACCTCTTATTACTTCTATTAACCACAGTTGTCAATCACTTTTTTCCATCTTCTTTTCCTATACCTTATCCTTAGAATTATTGTAACACTTATATTTATATATTATGTTATATTATGTTAGCTTTATATATAGTTGATGAAGCTAATTGTAAATTTACATATATGTTTCATAAATAAAAAAAAAATAAATAAATAAATCGAGCTCAGTTCATTAATTTTTTCGAACAATAATCAGATTATATAAATTTTATACCCGAAAGTGCTTACACTGTATAACCGACATTAGTGTTTAATTCTTAATAATTATATTTTCTAGTTGCAATAGTTATTACACATTAGTTATTTCGTTTTTAAATATAATATAACGTTGTTTATAAATTTTAATTAAAAAAACATTTTTAAATTTTACCTAAATTTGGAAAATTAATATAATTGTATGTATATTTTAACCAAATAATTGTTTAAATTAAAAAATTGTTCTAAAAAAAAAATCTATAAGAATATAATTATACATTTGAATAGCTTTAGGTCCATAAATAAACCAACGAGACAAGTAAAAGAAAAAATAATCAATTGAAAACTAATGGATTCATTGCCATTTTACAATTTTATTTTGTTTTCTAATTAACTTATTGAAATAGAAACTCAAGAAAAACTCGATAAATTATTGTTAATAGTTTTAATAAGTCGATTAAGTATCAAATAATATCTTTATCTATATATAAATGACATATTTAAAATGTATATTGTTATTTTTTGTTCGGTTGCTACGGTACTGGTTATCGACACCCCTAAAAGCAGTCGACCGCATCGATCCACCCCTGCACTGAACACGAGTGCGATCGGCACCGATACTAACTACCGTTTGCGTGACTCACGTCTTATTGCAATACGTTCACTGTAAACGTACAACGCGTTCGCCCGAATCTCGAAAAGAGACTGCATCCATGACCCGTTGTGTGCACGTTAAACAGGTCTTGATTATCCTTGCGCAGTCCGTTTCCGCAGACGATAAAAAATATCGAAATTATCGTTCCAACATCCCACTCGGCCTCAACGAAGAATCCGACGAACCCGTCCAGATCGAATGTCGTCATCCTATTTATAGGCACCCTCTTACTTATACACGACCCTCCAAACGACCGGAATAATTATAATCCGATTAAAACGCGCGCGTTCGTGGCGCCACTACGACGGCGGCAGCGGTGGCTCCGGTACATGCATTATATCTCGTCACAATAATACGTTATGCGTTCACCGTCCGCGGTTGCGTGTGATATGTTACGTACGCGCGCGTGCGTAATGCTATTTAAATATTAAGTGCAAACGGCGTTCACGTAACGCGTAAGTGCTGTGCTGGTAAGATGATTCCTGGGCTGGGCGCAAACCGATACTTATCGCGGGGCGTTTAACAGACGCTAATTAATTGATGGTTTCGTGCCAATCGGTCAGTGATCGCACGTGTATTATTTCGCAAAGATACACCGCGTTCGGTGAAATACTATTCGACATTGTATACCGATTCCATTTTTGTTTGCGTCGACGGTAGATTTTGGTGTCTTCTCTTGTTCTACGTATTCTTGTAGCCGAGTGATGAGTTCGACACGGTTACACAATGTTAAGATGTAAGAATATTTTATATTAAATTAATAGACTATCGTAATGTGTCGATCTAGTGCAATGCGCGAAATTATTTTGATCATCAGCGTCTACTGAGAGACAGTGGCGTCATTTGGGGGGGGGGGGGGGTCATTTCCCCCCTCTTCCATTAGCTGGCCACTGTTGGGCCGGATATGGGCTGCAAGCCTGCTAGAAATAAACTTTTCAAATTATTTAAACAAACATCTTGCTAATACAGTATTTTATTAATGTATTGTGATGTAACTGTTAGCGAGCGGTTTTTTTTTTTTTTAGTTATATTATGGATCGGTCAAAACTTTTGTCTCCTCCCACTCAAAAACTGAAATTGCGCAACTGCTCAGAGGTACGCGGACAAATTTTTTCTACATGTATGGGAATAATACGTGTTGTTTTATTTTTTATTTTTTTTTTATTAATTTATTTTTATTTACTATTTTATTTTATTCATATCTCAATTCACTATAGTACATTATTATTATTATTATCGCGTACAGAACATCTCGTCGTTTTAAATAAGGCGCTGTGGTGTTCATTCTTAGTTTTTAAACACGAAGTTGTGTTAAAAATACAAGTGTAATGTCTTTATTATAATTTTTTTTTGCCGGGTGACAAGGCACATTTACACATGGAGTATATAAGTAAAAATAATAATACTTAAACTGTATTCTCTGTACCTCATTAAAACATGTTCTACGACCATAAACACGTAGGCGTGACACTGCAGTGTTTTAAATCAAATAATAATAATAAGAAGAAGAAGGATGGAGAAATAACGAATTACTTGTCGTGGGAGTTGGGTGGTCGACCGATCCGTGCAAGACCGGTTTTTACAACTATACGTTTTAAACATTTTATTAAAATTATATACGAATATTGATACAGAAAAAAAACCTCATAAAATATATTAAATAAATCTATAATATCTGACCTAATTGTACATAATAGTCGAAGGCTCGTTACAACGCCCAGGGGCCTTCATTTTTTCCCCGTTAACAGTAGTCCTTCACGACGACCAATATGTTGTTGTTGTTATTTTTGTATTACAAAGCGATTATATAAATTACTGGTCGTGAACGGTACTGGTAAGCCGAAGAACGTTATTTAAGAGCAGAGTTCACAAATTTAACGATATCATGATTCATTATCGAATAATAATGCCTGACTATCACTATTATGTATCTAAATATGGTTGATTTTTTAATCAGTCAAAATTGTTGAATGACCTGACAGTCTGCATAATACATGTAAATAGCAGTACAGCGTATTAATATTATACGAGAATCACGTAGAATATACGAGTAGGTACGCGATGAATGAGTCTTCATTTAGTATTTCCCTTTAACTGTTTAGTAAGAATTACATTAACGTATGACGTTTGAAAAGTATAAATATAACATAAAATATGTACGTAGGATGTACTTAGAGTATAAGAATAATAATATTAATTATTATGAACACGGGTGTACACATTGTGATACTTAAACTATAACGATTAACGGTACATTAATTAAGGAATTTTATAGTTTATTGCCTGAAACCTTACAGAAACTAATTTTATTATATTTTAACAATCATAAAATTGTTTTACATTGCTCGATCATCTCATAATTATGGTAAAGTGAACAGTTTTTATTTTTTTTTCTAAGAACTAAAATAATTTATTTAAAAACGTACTATTTTCTTTTTATCTATAAGTCATTAAATTATTAATCCTTGTATATGCCTATACCTACTGTAGTATTGCAATAATCATCTTATTCTTAGCGTTATTTAATTTTAATTAAAATAACAGTTAATTATCCTTAAATATCTTAATATTTTTTTTTTAATTTAATAGATTAAAAGCTTAAAGTTATAAAATATATAACATTGTTTTAGCCATAACTATAGAGTGGATGTTCTTAGAAATCGCTTACTTTTATTAGTCATAAAATTGTTAAGTTTAATGTAAATTTATTTCCACGAAGTAAAATATTTTTTTTTCCATTTACCATATGATTAAAAAACACTATTTTGTATTAAAGAGGCATCTAAATTAACATTTTTACAAATTAATTTTATGAAGTGTAATAAAATATGTTAGATGCAAAAATATTATAGTATTATTTCGCATTTACTTATTCACAATATTACTTTATAACATATCTGCAACTATCGGACTTTTATATTTAACAATATTATCACAGTGTCACGTATACATTTGCCATGAACGTTCATTAAAACGTTTCATCGTCAATAATCTTAATTATTTTTTTTCTAGAACGAAATACACGTTATAAACAACAATTTGTTTACTAAACTGCAGTGGAAATTATGCACTTTACGTAACAATTGGTAGACGATTTGCTTTTATCATCGCATAGACATTGACTTACGACCGCGTTAGATATTCACCGGGCCATATTTATTTCATCACGAGAAACAACACACTTATTGTGTGTATGTGTGTGTGTATTGTGTACGTATTACCCGTAAATTAGGAACTGTGTCCGACACTTCGACGATCATTATGAAAACATTTATTCACTCATTTTCTGGACGTAACGCAGCACTGCAATAGGTATATTTAGTACTATAATGCACATGTTTACAACAGCCTACAGGTTCAACGAAATTCAAGTACAGCGTTCTGGTAAACCTCGAAAATATTATGCGTTGTTATCGTACCAATAACCCGCTTGACACCAAAGAAATGTTCCGTTTTACACTGATTTCAAGCTTCACCCGCGGTACATACCGTGCAGAGAATTGAACTATTAAGACGTAATTTAAATTTCATAATTATCATTTACGGTTTTTTGTGTCAACGTGTTTCGTTATAACATCGTATCACGTGTGGCCGAGTTGAAAACTCAAACGTTTTTTTTTGGAGAAATTGAATTTCAAACATAATGTCGAATGAACAGTGTGAAGGGAGGAAAAATTAATACGAAAAGTCACACACTGCACTGACAATAATATATCGATGTATAGACCCATTATACGAGTATTCATTTCATAATATAAACCTAATCTATTATTACCAACTGCGGACCGCTGAGACGAATTGATCGCGAATTGTACGTTCAATTGTATCAGTTGTACAGAGTAGGCTAGTAGGGCGTGATAGTAATATAATAATGTACCATAAAGTGTGAGTAAAACGTACGTTCACCATCGTTGTGTACGACGGTATCTTGACGAAATCTTTTTAGATGGAGATGCACGTTGAAATCGCATGGAACGATCGCGGTGAATACGGAAAACGTTTTGTTTCTCTATCGTTCCAGACAAGTGCAAATAATAATATAACAATGATAACAACGCGACGAAACCAAGAACTAATATATCGTTTTGAGGATTATAAAGGAATAATACATATTGAGGACTAAAAGAATTTTGAAATCTGATTTGAATTAATCTCACAATATATCTAGTTGAAAACCATTTTTAATTAAGAACCCAAAAATTCAACCTAAAACGATGTGTACTTAAATAAATAATATAATAATTTTCTGTGATCGAATAAGAAAAATTAAACTGTGGTTGTTAGTTTTTACACACAAAAAAAAACTACGTGTTCGTGTCCTATTATCATAGGAATAGGTTACGATTTTGCGAATATTATCATTGAATACTCGTGTTCCTATGAAACAAGCACATTCCCGAGCACTGCGTGTAGAATTTATAAATTCTACACTCACTTTGGATGCGAATATTTTCCGATTGTTCGCGCGAGTGTACGTCAATAATGTGTTCGGGACACTTTTTTTTTTTTCCAGAAGTACGCCCAAGCAAGATGCTCAAAACTGCTTTACTGATGTGGGTTACCGCAGCTCTGGTGACAGCTCTGAGCGTCGTCCCGGCGTCGGCGGCGAAGAAGCACAAGGAGGAGAGCACCAATGTGGTGTCCGCGGACGGGCACTACAGCGGTAACGACATCGTCAACGGTGGCGGCGACGAGGCGAAAGCGAACGACCACGACGGGAAACGGTTCCCAGTCAGGCACGTGGTGACCGCAGAAGACGAGCTGTCGGCGGCTGCGACGGAACCGGCGGCCGCGGGGGTGCAGGTAAAGTCGGCCAAGCAGCAGTCGTCCGCGAAGCAGCACAATGCCAAGCTGCTGAACCGACTGGGCATGAAAAGGGTGCGGACGAACGGTGACAGGGTGGGTAACGGTAACGGTGGCGCGAACCATCACCGGAAGCGGTTGGCCAGCCAGTCGAGGAGCAAGTACGCGGCGGGCGGTGCGGACGGCAAAGGCCCCTTGGACTCGCAGATGTTCGTGGTCAAGCTACCGCCGCATGCTCACTTCTACGACGACGGCTCCATGCACCAGAAGCTGCAGCACCATCAGAACCAGCAGACGCCGTACAAGAGCCTAAACACCGTGCCGGTGGGCTTCGTGTCCAACGGCAAGCCCGCCAAGGTGTATCACTGGAACTTGCCGACCATCAAACACGCGCTGCAGGGCGGCCGGTTCAAGAACTCCAACGACATGCATCACCACCAGTACAAGCAGCCAAGTGACTTCGACTCGCCGTCCGCGGCCGGTTCGAAAATCGTACCGCGGCGCACGTTCTACTACAAGCCCAGGGCCGCTGGCAAGCCGGTGAAAAAGTCGTTCGTCAACAATGGCAAGCCGAACGGGTTCTACGTGGTCAGCAGCAAGAACGCAGCAGCCGTACCGCAGTACCACAAAATCGTGAAGGCGTACTACGGCGGCGGCGACGATTGAACAACACACGCATTCAGTCCCGCATCGTGTAAGTCCACATCACATCACCCGTGCGCTGCACGTCGTACGCGCACCATCTAAGGTTATGGGTTAGTGGCACCACCTAGTACTAAAATTAGCACTTCCCGAACAATTCGCTATGAAAATAATACATATCGTTCACTACACCTGGTACCGTGATAAACGTAATTTTAGCGCCAAAGGTGCAAATCTAGGGACGATTCCCCCCCCCCTTTAATTTGATAGACGAGCGTGCAATCGATCGATAACCGATGGTCGATTTACCAAACGTACCGATTATCAATGCACTTGAACGACGCAATTGTATATTATGCGAGCGCGGCATTTTTTTTTCACAGGCTGGTATTTAAAACGTTTTTATTTGCCTTCCCTTCCCCTCATAAATCCGACTAGCTCACACCACTATTGAGCACCCCCCCTACCTTCAAAACACGACATTAAATGCATACGCGTGCAAACCCCGTTCCGTTCCGTCGTTCGTTTTGCGTTCAGCCGTCGCTCCTGTAGTGTCCTCAGATCCCGCCGAGCGTCTCTCTTAAAAAATACGCGTCCGCGATATTCCGTCAAAAACTTTTGTCACCCCGTTCGTCGTCGTTCGACACTCGATCAAGAGACACGTCGATCCGTCGGCGTCTACACGCGTTTCCCACGGTCGGAATACGATACGCGTACAGGCACACACTTTCGAACGTCCTTGTCCGTCTGTCACGTTAGCGTGCCGCGGGACCGACGAAGAAAACGTAATGGGTACCACGTACCTTCACCCGCCCACGCACGTCCGAAGTAATTCGTAAAACGGGACGCGCAGTGACCAGACGTTTTTCGTTCACACGTCATCGTTGCACGTAGTGTGTCGCATCCGACGACGGCAATCGCTTGCTTTACAAGAATACTCGTACGTGTGCGCAGACCTGTATTTCAGAGGGTGCCTACAATACTTATAGGCCTTATCTTAACAAAACGTGTTGTTACATTCGATCAATTACAATACGTAAATAATTCGGTAAACATAACTTTAATTTTTTATTCGATATCGTGGTATATTAGTCCCAATGAATACGATTCCTTTGAACCTCGTATATTTTTCTTGGATAGCTCCAATTGTTTATGATTTATGCTATTGTAGTCAATTGTAGCTATAATATTATTATTATAAGTTTTTGCTCGAAAATTTAAAATATTTTGTTTTATTTTTTCTATTAAGAGACATAATTGTTCACCAAATAATATTTGGTTTGAGTAACACCAGTTGATATAATTGAGGGTCCCTAATTCGTTTATTTAAAGTGTAAGGCTCCATTTAAAACAATTCGGAAGGTACCGGGGCACACCCAACAATCCCCGTGAATCCGCTTACGTGTGCAGTACATTACAGAAATTAATATTAAAATAAGTACACATTATGTGAGAAAACACAACGACACGTCTTATTATTGTGTTCAATATGATTTGTCATTTTTTCAAAGAAATCCGCTCGAGACCTTATACAAAATATGCTTTTCGTATTTTTGTAGAAAGCGTTTTCCGCTGCCACCATTTCGAAACTACCACGAAACTCCGTATTGTAACGAAACGCATTGACCACTGCCCACATGCGCCAAACGTATTTATAGTGCAAATAATATTACAATAGCCGTTATGGCCGGTAAATTGAAAAATAAAAATCTACTCCGCGTGGCAATCAAAACGCAATTACCATTGGGCGACCGCGAACGCAAAGAACCCGTTTCGTTTTGCACCAGTTTACTACGTTTTTTCTATTACAATAACATCATTCGTATGTATCCTGTACATGTTTTTTCGGATCGCGGAGAAAGGCATAAAGTATACAATTAATTTCGTAGAAATCGATTGATTCAACGTGTATTATGGTTTTGTCTTTGTATTTTCTATTACTGCGTGAGTCCAGTCGACATTTTTTGTAAACGCATTTTAAAATATACTTAAGTAATCATTATTATTATTATTATTATTATTATTAAATCAATGGTATAATTCGCATTTACTTGTCACACGTTTCCCTTATCGCTTATTATATAACTGCAGCTGATTCTTATTTTTTGATACAACATTAACCTCATAAAATCGTATATTTATTGGTTTTTTTTCTTGTTCAATTTTCATTTCATTAAAACTATTTTTATGACCTCCCCGCAACTTTCTGAAAAATTATTTTTCCTATGCGAGTGCTGCACTGCAAATGCTGATTGTAACTAAAGGTCTCCAAATAATTGCTTGTTGGGTTCAAATAAATACTACATTTTCTTCTTATGTGTATTATGAATTTTTCAATGTAGTCGTACGAAATAACATGTGGCTAAAATCCCCACATAGAGTAAAAAAAAAATCTGGTCAAAAAAATATAATAAAAAATAGTTATTATATTATCATTTTTCTTAACTGTTCAATAAAATGCAATTTATTAGTGGTTACCTTCTTTTGGGTTTTTTTAAACTCACTTCTATCAAATTAAATCGACGACATTTTATAGACTGTTGTGTAAAAATATTACTGTACAGAGTCATAGTGATTTCTCATTTCCTTCTGCTCATAGTTTATGTTATGTTAAATCAAAAAACGGTTCTGTCATTTGATAATCTATATTATCACAGATTTAACTTTTTTTGCTAATCCCACATGTAAATAAATTACCACTATTTCAACGCTAAAGTTCGAAAGTAGAGTTTTGAAACCTAAAAAAAATGTAATCTCTTGTTTCATCGTTCAGAAATAATATATAATATTATGTTTACCTCAAAACCGTAAAACGGTATTAAGTTCCCAGGCAATTACATTTTTTTTAGGCGTTTACATCTAAATCATTTTTAAAAGTTTAAGTACCATGCGGTATAATATGAAAAATAATTTATTTTTAAATCCGACCGTATATATTATCTACAATCTACCTAATCATTATATTGATGTAAGTTAGTATAGTTTATTACACGATCTACTTTATAGTATAAAGATTAAAGAACCAGTTTTCAGGAATTACTTTAAAAATAAAAATAGGAAGAAAAAAATCGTTAAAATTAAGCCAAACTTAATTTTATAAATGTATGTATAGTGGATATAAACATACTTATACATATGAGTATAATAATAAATTATAATTATTATTCTTACTAAACACATTGTTTATAGATGCTGAGTAAAGCGAAAAAATTGTAAAGAGTGCTTCAAATATTTTTCTTTAATTGCTATATCTAATGGGAAATTAACACAAACAATATTAAAAAGATGATTCTTTTATTTTCCAACGAAATCGTTATTTGTTATATAGTAATTAAAAAATATTATTACCAAGAAATTGAAATTTTCACCGATTGAAGAAACTAATGTTATTAAAAAAGGGAATGGTACATTTCAGTGCAATAAATATATGTGTTAATTCGATATATAAAATACGTAAACAAACCATTAATTAGAATAATGTACCACATATTATTGTATATTTTTTTACTATTGTTGCTACTTGTAATATATTGTTACAAATAATTGTTTATTTTCATTTTAATTGTTTTATGCAACTCCTCAAACATGAGGCATTTAATATTATTATTTAAAACAATAAACTTACTATGAATCTAACTTCCTGACGACTTTGATACATACTCGTAAATTAACAAGGTGATCTCGCCGTATTATTTCGACCCCTGCTATGAGTCAAAAGTCGAAGATAAAATCTTAAATATTATAGAACAACACGATAACAAGAAAATTAACAACACTACATAAAATGTAAGTCTAATATTGTAGATCTTGAAGAACTCAAACATTTTTATCTGTAGCCGCCAAAATAAAAACTAGTATTAAAAATAAAATACTATTACTATTTTTCCAACTTTGCCGTCAGCATGTTCAAATTATTTCTCATCCGCAACGCGCGGTCATCGCGAAAGGGTCACTATTCCGTGAACTTTTTAATGCTGTCTGATACTTCACGCCTAGTGCGCTAACGGTACATCGGTGTATTTACCGGTTTAAGAAATTGAGAATTAAGGAAAACATGTGTTTTACTCGATTGTGGTAAAATACATTAATATTTTCCATTATTTCCATTCGCCTGTTAAACATATGAATATACTTTGTATTCAAATGCATTATTTGTGCGTGTGCATGTGTGAATTTTTTTTTTACGAGACTTTTAATATGCATATTTGAATAAAAATATATTAAGAAAAACTTCTTATCGTTCGCACCGAAAAACAAAAAAATTATGGTACACACGTCAATAAAATAATTTAGTCTCATAGCCGCGTTTAACGGAGGGCAATGGGTGCCTTTACCCGATGTCAACATTCAAAATTATTTATATGTGGCATTCGAGTAGGTACTTTATTTAATTTTATTGATAATTAAATTAAATATAATTTATTGATCGTGCACTTAATATTTTTGGATAAATATTTTAAAATTACGTTTATAAATAATAAACGTGTAGTGCATTTTATAATAGATTAACGGGTTACGAATTCCGCATTGGTTAATATTTTTACTTTTAAGTATGTTTGCATCAAGATTTTGAAATGCAACAAAGCACTCGACCGAAAAACTATTTAATTTCATCCATTATGCCTAAAATAGTACGTAGAGTTATTACGTGTAGTTGTTCGATGTTTGGTTCTGAACGTATTAATAATATTGTTTATACATATAGTGAAACTAATGGTTTATTTTATGTGTTTGGTGCGTATCTCTGAGATATACAGAGACGACCGTATATTATCATTAATAGTTTAACATCCTTTTCAAAGTCATTGACCGAGATAATATACATATTTTTCCACTAACCCTTGTAGTGCGTGTGTATGTTTTTATTTTTGTTTTTACTTTTTTTTTTAATACAGGAGTTGGAGTGCACACGGCCGTAACAAGTGTTCAACAAGTTATACTAGACCGTCTAAAAAATGAACTTGTATTCTTTTTTATTTTTATTTATTATTTCGCCAGAATGCTGTATTTTGTAAATATCGTATCGTAGTTTATAGTATATATAATAACTAATATATACTTATTTATTTTGTATTCAATCAAACATCACTAAATTTTGTATATAGGTTAGGTAGCGTATATTAACAGTATTTTAAATTCTTTAATTATGTATACCTTCTAATACTTAAATATACATGCGTATATAAACATATACATCTAGAGAAGCTATATTGTAAAGATAAGGGCTCTCAGTTTATATACATTTATATGTAAACGCTCAAATTATTGTGTATCAGACTGAACTAACATAATAAGTTTTATACATTTTATTTATTTATATTGCGATGTCAATTAATTATGTAAAATATATTTAATATAAATACATGTTCTTGTTTTCAATACCATTTTCTTAGCACGTCGTTTTGGCGTATACACTTTACAGTAGAGGTGGCCAATTTTTTAAGGCTTATGATCGACTTCTAAGTTTTTCTAAGTGTCATGATCGACAAAAAAAAAAAAAAAGTTGTCACTGAGCAAAATAGTTTTTTTGTTTATGCATAAGCATGTTACACTTCATTTATTTCTCCTACTTAAAATATTAATAAGTAATAATAATTTTAATTTTACAATTTTACATAACACGTATTTCAGTATATTTTTCATCAATTTATATGTACACGATGAATACCGTTATTTAATACAGAAATCCATTAGATTACGTGCATATACCTACATAGATACTCGATCTTAGTGTATAATTTCGTTTTTCATAATTATTTACTATTATTATTATTATTATTATTATTATTATATATTGCTAATTAATTGTTATTTATCTAATTTTTATATTCATGGGTTGAACAAATATAAAAAAAATTACAAAAAAATAAATATTTAAATTTTTTTCTGAAAAAAAAAAATGAAAATGAAAAGGAGTCACGATCGTATCAAACTTATATCATGATCGATTTATTGGCCATTCCCATTATACAATATGCACATAGATTAACGATTTTTTAACAGCATTTACATAGAAATTTATAATCACGTACGCAGGACCGTATTTAAATGTTTCCCGTGTATAGGTCTATGCAATATTGCTGCTCTAAATAACTAAAATAATAAACCATACTAACTGAATTATTATTAAACTACCTACTATAAAATATATATTAATTAGTTAAGTATGCAAGACAAATTTTATTTAAATAATAAAACATAATTTCTTAAGATTTAGACCATTTCAATTAATGATGAATAACAAAGTACATTCTTCAAATTTACCGCTGTAGATGTTTATAATGCCTGCATATGAATACGCCATTGCTATACGTACAATTTTCATTCATTATAACAGCATTTGGGTGTGTACGATCCACGATTACAAACACCATTGTTCTGTTTAAAAATCGCATCTTGTCGCCGGGCTGCAGTTTACACCATCTGCACTTCAAATATCCGCCGACATCGGACACATATTACGTGCACATTCCTCGAAAGAATTGCTATTTTTCACAACCATTGGTGAGAGGCGGTGACGACATCCGAAAAGTAATGAAAAAATTGTTTTCGATGATAGATTAAAGGAACGAAATATTTGTATATTATGCGCAATAGAGATCCCGAATTAAAAATGTAAAAGCGTATCAAGTTAGTGCATAGACTTTCATGATCATTCGAATGGCAGATCTGCCTTAAAAACTTTATACTTTTCATTAGTTCGATCTCAAATAGAATATGCCTCATTAATTTGGCATACAGATAATATCGGTCAAAATACGAGCCATTCCTCAGTACAAAATAATTTTTTTAAGATATCTATCTTTTAAATGTAATGTTGACCGAATTCCCCATTCGGGTTATGATCAAATTGGTGATTTTTTTAAAATTGTTTCGTTAAAAAATAGATATCTTACTTTAAATCTAAATTTTTTGAATAAATTATTGCATAATATGATTGATTGTCCTGAGCTTCTATATCAATTAAATTTTAAAATAAACCCAATAAACTCTAGAAGGAAAGACACATTTTATTGTCTGCAGGAAATTCTAATTTAGCTTTTGGTTTTGTTTCATTAACTCATTCTTGTCTTTCTTTTTATTTGATATTTATTTTACTTTTCATTATTTCCTTATCATATAAAATAATTACCATGATCAATTACCCATCAAATACAATTACTTATCCATTCTTTATTTGTCATTACTTATTATTATTATTATTTATATCATAACTAAATACTTACCTAAATATGTTATATTTTTCTATAAATTATCTATATATTCTTAAAATGTTTTGTTTTGAAATGTATTCATACTTACAACTTTACACTCACTATATTATGTTAAAATATTTGTAATTGGAATTTTATTCCGTAATAAAGAATTATTATTATTATTATTATTAATACTTTCCAAATAGTTAAACATTTAACTACAAAAATAATACGTTCACGGCTTCGTAAACCGCGGCTTATTTCTCTTGTTAAACTCTCTCCTCCATCGTCTAGGCTTTTTCCGTATCGCGTTCACTTCAGTTTTTTTCAAGCCCGCCCAAAGACGCGACCACGATGTCGTCGTCTAGACCAAATAATCTATGGCCTAACAATGTATTACGTATATATATATCACCTATATGTATGACATATAGGTACTTCACGAACAATATAATAATTTGTTACCGCAAGTTCAATTTCTTGTAGATTATTATGATACCGGTACGTGGACGCAAAAATAACTTTAATAACAATAATAATAATAAATATATTATTTATACATGTACGAGAACAAAAGCGATACGCTGCCGTGCACGCGCTTTATTGTTTCGGCGCTGTAATTAATTAGTCGAGCCGCCCCGCCGTTGTACGGTCCACGCGTGCGTCACGCCCGACGCACTGCGGTCTAACGATCTGAAATCCGCCGCGGTTTTCGCATACGCATACTGCGCGAATCTCGTCTATGACACACGCGTAGACGATGGTTACGAACACGACAGCAACTGCATGCCGTACTCGTACCAACAGTGGCGTACGCGGAGGGAGTGCTGACGAGCTGATATCTCCTCCCCTTGCCGATATTTATTTTTATGTTTACCTACGATCTAAAATGGTACCTGAAGTTCATGGTTATATCTGTGCCGATAATCATGCTTAGAATTTCAATCATATATTTACCTAATTGTTATAATTTACTAAAGTTTCCGACAATCAACGCATCGTTAAGTAATTTAATCAGCTACATTAGAGAGAACATTTTCAACAATTTCAACATTTAAATTTATACTTTAGATTAACCATAACGGAGGAACATTTTAATGGATTAGCTATAGCAAATATAAAAAAAAAAAAAAAAATATGAACTTATCGAGTTTGAAGTTCTACAATAATTTTCAAAAACCTCATTTAAGTGACTACAATTATTAGATAGGAAAAAAATAAAAATATATTTTATTGCCATTATTTTTATAATTATATTTTATTACCATGTTAGTTTTTTTTCCATATATTTTTTTATATTTTATGCAAAATATAAGTAACAACTGAGAAAGCACCTTCTTTATTTTTCAAACCAAATCTTGTGACAGTAATTATTACTTTTGAAATCCCCCCTCCTCATTGAGAAATCCTGCGAACGCCACTGCGTATCAGCAGTCACACGTGACAGGTGTGTGACGATTAAATTAATCAAGGAATCCGCGATTTCGTCGTCGTTTGTTTCCTGCAGAAATATAATTTTCACGTGTGTAAACACTGACACGCAAAAGGAATGTACTCGTAAAACTATTTTCCACACGAATTCGTCAAACAAATTGAATACAATGCACCTTTATTACCTTTATCTAATTGTGTTTTAATTGCTACGGATTAGTTTGATATGAAATACCATAATTCGTGTTTAATCTTAAACATACCCATCAATAGTGCTTTATGTTAATATACAAAAGCTGTAGACACTTATTAGGGGTGTTCTGGACTGCCAACCATTTTCGACTAATGTTTACATATTATGCCTATGATAGCAGCCGAACATTTAATGTGTGCGGTGCGTGTGTACTTTATGTTCCTATTGCTTCAAATGTTTCAAGTAAACATTGGTATACGACGGGAAAGGGTTGATGAGCCGACAATCATCGGGCCGACAGTACATGTGGCTGACAACACCATATAGTCGAAAACCCATGGCCGAAAAATTCTGATATACTTAATATAATTTTTACAATTTTACATTTTTATTTTGTTCTTATACTAGTGCTTATCTAATCCACTGTTTAAGGCTTATACATATATAATAGCTAATAGACCGATTATAATATAATACCAATATATTTTAGAGCAATGTAGAAAATTTGGTATTTTATAAAATGCCCGATATAAGCTGACAATGTATATAATGCCCTGATTATCTACATTGCCCGAAACAGGTATACATAACAAAATAACACTAAAATCTATTAATATTTACTGTCTTCAATAGGTTTTGTATTTTTGTACCGATGCACACTTACAACAATAAGGTTATCACCTATGATAACAGTAATTACTTCCGTCATCACATAAATTAACCCGTTTCACATGTTACACTAATAATACCAATAATAATCGAATCCTATCGCATCGAAGTGATAGTTTTTTCGTTTTCATTCAGTTACAGTTAAGTACTAATACATCACGTCACGTTTCTTTTTAAGTTAAAGTTTTACTTATTTTTCTATAATGGAGGGTGTGAACAATAAATTAATTTTAAACGGTTATTTAATGATAAAAAATAAAGTTCGGGATAACCAATATTATTGGGAATGTGAAAAAAGGTGTCACAAAAAAAGATCACGGGATACTTTAGACAATTTTTGTAATGCTAAAGCTATAACAAATGTATTTAATGGCATACACAATATTTACGGGACTCCTTCATTATATAATCATGCACCTGAGGCACATCGAAAAACAATAATAAAAGTACGTAAAATTCTTAAAGAAAAGGCACAATCCATCCGTGATAAGCACAAATTTTACAAGAGGTAATAACCAATATACCACTTATTACTATACCTTATATGATTTCAACAGAAGCCGCAAGAAAAATTATAAAATGCCAAAGAAGAAAATCGTTACCGACTGAACCAACTTTATTAAAAGATATTAACATTCCGGATAGACTTCGAAATGCTTTTAATGGTGATGCTTTTTTATTGCGTGAATCGAAAGTTGGAGACGACAAGATTTTAATATTTTCAACCAGGTTTGAACTAGAAAAACTTATAAGAGCTAATTTTTGGATTATGGGCGGGACATTCAAGACAGTTACAAATATGTTTTTACAAATGTATACAATTCACGCTCCTGTTGGTGGTATTAATTCTAGGATTCTACCTCTTGTTTATGTATTGATGTCGAGTAAAAATGAATTATGCTATGAACGATTGTTTGAAGATTTAATTGACATATGTGACAGTTATGGTTTTGAACTCAATCCAAAGTGTATAATTACAGATTTTGAAAAAGCAACAATAAATGCAGTATCAAACATATTCCCTCAATGTATTCAAAAAGGTTGTTTTTTCCATTCAGGACAAAATTTATGGAGAAAAAATACAATCTTGTGGACTCGCTACACAGTATGGCAGTGTTGAAGATTTTAGTTTAAAACTACGAAATATTTCAGTACTAGCGTTTTTACCACCATGAGAAATTAAACAAGTATTTGAAATAATAAAAAATGATTTACCAATCGAAATGTCTGTATGGTTTGATGAAGTATATATAAATGGGAAAATTCGACGAATATTAAGAGACGGCACAGTAAACTGATCACCACCTTTATTTCCACCTTCGTTTTGGTCAATATGTTTTAATAATGAAAATGGAATCCCTTGAACTCAGAATAAGGTAGAGTCTTGGCACAAAAAATGGAACATTTTGATTGGAACAAATCATGTAGGTTGTCTACGCATCATTTCAGAATTGAAAAAAGAACAACATACATTACGTAAAAATATTTTATTTATTTATACATTCATACATATATATTTATTTTATTATTTATAAGACAAATTGAATTAATTTTGGCTGGTGAACCGAAACTTCGACAGAATCCAAAGAATATTTTACGCAAAATGTGGTTGGATGCAGTTATAAATGACAAATAAAATAGACCTTTGGATGAATTTTTAAAAGATATAGTTTATAATATAAAATTATAAATTTATAAACTATTTTTAATTTATGTTTTTAAATTTTAATTATTTTAGACATCGATATTTTTAAATTTTATACTGAAAATTTTCAATTTTTCCTTATAAAATTATTAATTTCCTTATTTTTCCTTATTTTTTTAATAATTACCTGAATTAATATTTTTAAGTAATATATGAAATAAGCTTTTTAATTAATGAATTGATTATTATTGAATGTTTTAATCAATTATAATTTTGTCGGCCTATCGGCCGTCGGCCATGTAGTCTGTCTGCCCGATATACTATTCGGCCCATCGGCCGTATAGTCTGTCTGCCAATGGTTGTCGGCCAAATGTCGTGATCCCGTAACGACATCGACATCGTAAGCACACCGGGCACTAGGAAGAGACAGGGAGCTGACTCACCCGCCCCTATGATAGATTGAGTATTACGAGTACAAAATAAAAATAATTTATTAATATACTTCAAGTATGTGTTCGTACGTAAAATTATATAATATATTATTGACATATTGATTTAATATTAAACGTATTAATATGTATGTATTATTGAAATGTAGGTACTATATTGTATATATTAACATAATTCTGTATAATATACAAATTCGAATCTAATAGTAAAACTAAAAAAAGCTCTTATTTAGGGTTGAAATATTTTTTTCAAAACTTCAACTATATTCAACCATAATATCTAACTTAACCTAATCGTGTACTGTGTATTATTATAAATACATATTCTCGTGCAGTTAAATTCACCTGTCAACCGAAATGTATAAAAAAAATATAAGTATTCACGGACAATCAACGTATGACCTTGTCTAAAATTAGAAACCAGAAAATAACAGGGAAATACCTATTGTACACACTATAAACACGTATTTTATTACCTATTTATATCAAACTGTAAGAATTATATAGTATAACAGTAAATTTCAGCAGGTTCTCGTTAGACCACATGCTATATCGATTCTATAAGCCCGTATTTTATCTATTCTGATTTTTTCGTATAACAATAGTATTTATTTAGTTAAAATTTTACTGTAGGTAAATGCTGTTCCATTGATTAAAATAGTTACTACAAAATAAGTGGAGTTTTTAAGAAAAAAATATGTAGCAATTATTAACAATTATTGTGAATTGTAATTTGTCATCATGTCAATGTAATGCTTTTATAGTTTATGCATATAGATAATCGAGTGCATGTAAATTCTTCTAAAAATATTTTATTACCGAATTCAGAGCCGTATTTTAGATTTCTTCGCACAGGAGCGATACCATTTTGCTGCTTCTTTTCCCTGTAGTGTAAAACCGAAAATAAGTCTTTCCAACTATTCATTAAAAAGCCGCTCGCAATATTTACTATTTATTATGTTATTTTGACTAATGTGTATATTTGACCTATGTGAATTCGAGGAAGAGCAACAAACATCGAAATACTCCCATCAAATGTTAATATTTATATTCTCCACTATTCTTAAAAATACAATATGATCTTGAGTGTTAAACTTTCCGTGGAGTCTAATTTAAATGTCTTGTTTTGTCAACCATGCTGTTATCATTAATATTATTATCACCAAGACGGTTATACAGTTTCGAATGTCGTTACTCCGATTTTAATCTTACGATCGGTTTTCACCTGTAAGTCCACCGCATCATACACCGTTCAACAGTATACAATCAGTTCATACCTGTCTACATGTTTTATATTCGGTTGTGCGCTGCAGTGTAGGTATATAGGATAAACACGTCAACGTTTATGGAATTAATAAATCCACGTGCATATAGTAATTTATATTAGCCATATCGTCCCCATTGTTTGTATGGGCCGAAGAAAAAAGTTCCTTTGCCACACCATTGTGTGAAACCAGGTGCCCTCGATATCAGTAACCGATTGTTTTTCATCAACCGCGACAACAATGTGTATGTATAAATGTACACGCTTTTGGCGTTTTAAATGCACCACGTGACGGCAAAACCAACATTAAATTCGTTTTTATACATATACAAAATGTATATGTGTAGATTTTTTTTTTATTTTATTTTTTATCCACAACACTTGTAAATCAGGATATAATATAATGTATTTGTTTTTAGAAACTTATTTTGTGACGCTATTATTAACTATACATATCAATTGAACAAAAAAATCCAATAATCAAACGAATATATGTGACGACAACAATATTTGTTATTGAGTAAAATCCACGTTCTAATTAGTTTTCCTCTTACTGATACATGATAATCATAATAACTACATTACGTTGGCCTTAATAATTAAACACACCTTAATGAAAACAAATATTTTATGCACTAATTGGTTTTGAAAATCCAAAACAAAGAATAACAATTATTCACATGTAGTTTTTTATGAAAATTTGATTTACGAACATATGGTGTTTTAATATCAAAAAAAAATGCGCAGAATTTGATTAACATTCGATACGTCGGTCATATATATAAGTTCATATTCAATGACTTGAAAATGTAGAAATGGTAAAAACAAATACATACAAGTACATACGAGTATTTTAATGCACAATTTACGGAATTATATCATTTTATTGTTTGCAAAAATATCAGAGAAAACATTGTTATGCATCAATTATCGGTTTACATTTGCCAAGTCAACACAAAAGACACACACTACGGTTTTACAATGAATAACTGAATACAATACTTGTCTAGTTGTCGGCATTTTATTTGTTTCCATATACCGACATGATGTAACATTGTATGTCCAAAGATTAGTAATTCTAAAATAACGAATGCAAACTTCATGATTTATTTAATGTAAAAAATAACCGTATAATCCACAGTATGTATATATATATATATATATATTGGTAGTGAACGAGTCAAATTTAGTTATATATTTAAAAACAAATAAATATACCACACAATATATAAAAAAATGTAATTTATTTAAAAAAAAATATCTTAATTTTAATAAACATAGATTTTTTTCCTTGTTTTTTTTTTTTATAATTTGTAAGTACTCATTATTATGAGTACTTATTCAGTTATTATACTTATTATTCAGTTACTCATATATTTATGAGTATAGTGAAACAATTGGTTTCTTAGTAATTTAATTCTTAAAACCTCTCATTCATTCTTTAATCTTTATTAAAATGTGTGTTTACCAATCACGAAAGCAGAATCCGTTTTTACATTTTATAGATACTATAGATTCATTAAAAAAATTATTTGAAATTGAAAATTTTCTTCTCAACTCTTATATAATTGCATATATTTTATATACATTACTAATAATCAATTAATTTATAAAGTACTCTTTTGGAATTTGATTAGAAAACAACTTTTCAAAAATATTATACATATAATTAGGACTAGAGTAAAAGTATAATTATTCGATTAAAACTAGATGTTAAGGTTTCTCATCAGATTAGTTTATTTGTGCTTGAATATTCAATACATTTGAATGTTTAATCATCGTTAGAAAAAAATGTAAGTAAACATTCAAACCCGTTCTTTTTTTAATGAACTCATATATTTTGCAGTATGTACTTCTTAATCACTACTATGCTTACAAAGTTACACACAATTAATTTATTAATTATAATATTATATTACAATGGTAATGAATGATTATGATAATGATGATTAATGGATAAAAACTAGTACGTAATATAGGAAACGTATATATACAACATCTATAAAGGATTTTAAATGTGTCACCAAGAAAAATTATTTATCTAAGCCTATTATAACAGGTAAATACAAAATTCAGAAATAACAATTATTATTGTAATGAAAATACCTAAAAAATAAAACTGTTTATAAAATATGTCCAACTATGCACGAAATATAAAACCTTTAAGCATAAAACGTTTAAATAGTATTTATAATCTCGAAGTTATTAAACAGAAAATTATTACTCAGACTTTTTGCAGTATTATGAATTCTATATTAATTTACATTTATAAACTAACTCTTCGTCTGAATAAAACACAAATAATATGTAATTTTATTTTTTCTAATTGAATTAATTGATTGTACTAGGTTAATCAATATTGTATTTATGTTATTCGATTCAAATGAGGTTTGCATTACCCGAGAGCATTCGAGTTGTATAGACTTACGAATTTAAAAATATTTAAGGGGTTTCACTATAGTGTTAATAGTTTGAACTGATTCAGTTGCAAGACTGAAAATTAATTTAACTTAATTTAATTTTACTAGGCGCTTACGTCTGCAAGCCTACTATACGCATATAATGAAATTAAATATGTACTTATTCTGAATAATTTGTAGCTGTTATTACGCAATACTCATTATTGTAAACAACTCAGCTAGTTTTAATATAAATTTCACTGGTTTACCTCCTAAATATGTTGAATCGAACAACAACAAAATTTATAAAATTATCGATATCTTGCTGCCTTATTTAATATAATGAATTACAAAACTTCAATAAAATATTTTCATAATTATACTAATTTATAACTGATTTACCTAATCACATTAATTGACGCGTTTTATTTTTTACGTGTTGTAGTTAAATAACTAGAAAATTAATACATTTTTAACAAAATAAGAAAAATATTTTATTTTATTTTTTGGTTTGTTTCAAAAATTTTCCATGGGCTTACGTAAAAAATAATAACTAGGTATATAAACAGTACTTGAGTAAATCTCCTACAATACGAAATTCTGTAAGTTTCTGAAATTTTATAAACCACACAAGTAAAGCGATATAAAGTTTGAATTCATAGTGGTTCTTCAATCGTAACATTTGTGATTTAAGTAACATCTGATGATAAAAATAATAGTAGCTTTAGTAATGGTATATATCAAAATAGTTGATTTTAATATAAATAAAATTACTAAAATAGTAAGAAATAAGCTAATATCCAGCATATATACTGAATATTATATTGTTTATTATAATATGCTTTAAAATGATAAAACTGGAAAAACTTTTTAACTACGAAAATACTAAAAAAAAAAAAAAAAAAAATTATTTTGAATATACATAAACATAATAATAATATTATTCGTTAAAATTAGTTAAAATTAGCAGATTAATCAAAAACAAATCATGCCCATCTTCCCTTCCAATCTCTAGCAATTTTGATCCTGGTTTACATATTCTATCTGCACCTTTCAATTTTAAAGAACTCTGCTCAGCTATATTTTCCCGGTCCTCAATAGCTTCAGGCTTAGATGGTATTTCCGTAATCCTACTCCAAAATATCTCCAACAAAGCAACCGATTATCTATTACGTATTCTTAACGACATCTGGATCTCAGGCCTAATCCCACATTCATGAAAACAATATCAAGTTATTCCCATCCCTAAACTCAATACTTCTCCCACTGCGTTTCGACCTATTGCCTTATCCTCCGCATTGTGTAAAACGGTTGAATACATTATTAAAATTCATTTTGACTGGTTTTTAGAAAAAAAACAACTTCATTCCAAACAACTTATTTGGTTTCCGTCGTGGCCTGGGCACTATGGAGTGTTTGTCATCCCTTGTTGGTCCATTTTATAAAGTTTTCTGTAATAAAGAATACTTATGTACAGATTTTGTAGATAATAAAAGCGCTTTTTATTCCGTACACATTGCGACCCTCATTTCTTGCCTTGCTTCTCTACACATCTCTTATACTGTTTGTAATTTTATTTCCTCACTTTTTTTTCAACGATATCTCAAATTTTCCTCGCCTTCGGGTATAATTTCAGATAGATCTACATATAGAGGTCTTCCGCAAGGCAGCTGCCTCAGCCCATTGCTTTTTAACATTTACATGTTACATGGCTTTCTTATTTAAAGTCAATATGTAGTTTATAGTTTTTTATATATTTTATTAATTTTTTAATTTTTTAAACATATCATCATATTGTAATTGCTTTGCTGTAATTATTTATAATAAAAAGCAAGATAAAATAAAAAGAAAATCAATAACACTTGATATTAATTTATTTTAATTTTATAATTTTAAAGTACTTAATTGGAGCTTAAATTAAACAAATAATAATCATGATAACTATGACTATTTTTCATATTTCCCCAGTCATATAATATTTTACTCGCTTTAGACATGCAATTGAAATTTATAGTACGTAGTATATAATAATTTAGTAATTAAATTAATTAACAACTTATGAAAAATATAATTTCTAAAAGAATTAACTACGTTGTTTGAATTATGATTAGGTCTAAAATTATATCGATAGAGAGAAAGACATCATAATTAATTGTTAGGTAGGTAATTCATCATTGTAATACAAAACCATCTTTTAACCCTCAAAGCATTAATAACAATTTGTATAAGAATCGCAATATCAAATTCCAATAGGATCAAATAATGTCACAAAAATATGTTGGTCAAGTGATTAATGTGTATTAGAAACACGTTACTAATAAAAAATTTCTAGTTTTGACGTCTTGACATCACAACAACCATATCCGGCTAAACGTAGTTTATTTTTATTTCAATGACAGAGACCATCTACTATTGATTAAATCAGCCACATTACATGTATATTATTGATGAATTACCGTTATCTCTTCAATAGGTATAAATATATTTTTGAATAACAGATTGTTTATGAATATGTTTAGTGATATAAACGTATGTATAGGTTTGAATGTCCTTTTTTTTAGTACAATCAAGTTAGATGTAGATAAATAACAAAACCGAATATTATAAGATATTTATATTGTAAGATTTAAAAAAATACACATCAATGAAGTAAAACGAAATACATATATATTTGTCAATAGAACCAGAATGCTGGTTGATAACTATAGTGTAAATTGCGCATACTTTCGTTATAAACTTGATTAGAACATTTTATTTTAAGAACAGTAGTAATTATCAATTATTTATATTAACATAAAATTTTTTTATAAAAAAATATAGTGGACCGAATCTGGTAACAGGTTATTATAATAAATTGGATACAGTATCAAGTGTATAATTCTTCTAATTTATAATCATTAATGAACGCAGCACTCAATATGTTGCGAACGCATTACAAAAAATTAATACAAATACATTATTTTCTTTTTTAAATTTAAGAATTAAGCTGTCTATCAACTTATAACTTCAACTCCTAATACTCGTATAATTCTCAATGGATTGTAAGATTACTAATAAATTCAAATAATTGTTTAACATATTTTATATTTTGTATATTTTATGTTATTCCTAATACAGACAACAACTTTTTTTTCCAAGTTCTGATTAAATTTCCAAAAATGAATATTAAAATTTGTTTGTCGAAATTGTATTTTACTTAAATCATTAAAAAATCGGAAAACTTGACTGTCAATTTTTTTTACTACTATAATCTCATAATACCCTTTTAATGTAAAATATTTCAGGAAGATATTATTTCAACTTAACTGTTTTTAATGTATATTAGGTTGCATTTCAATATATAATAAAAAAACGGGGTCTTATATTTACAAACAAATGTCAGTATACATATCGTTATGCGCATTTCAATAGTTTATTGAGTGTATACACAGTGTCCCAGGATGATTCGACAAATTGAATAACTTTCGTTATTCAACTTTATATATATAACTTTCGCTCCACTTTCACATAACACTCTAAGCATATCAGAATAGTCCAGTGTACTACTACTATAAATAGAAGGAATATTCAAAAAAAGAACAAAAGGAAAAAATAAAACAAATGTTGTACGACAAAAAAAATTGTTTTACTATACAATTTATACATATTGGTACAATTTAATAAAAAATACAAGTATAAATAGGCTAATTGTGAAATTTACATAGTTATAATTATTGTTTAGAAAAGTAAGCAAGAAAAAAATGTCATTTTCTACATAATTTTTAATATTATCATGGTTTCTTCCTATTTTAAGAAAAAAGAAGTTACAACTAAGTCAATTGGAAGGGTCCCAAAGATTTTAGCCCCCCTTTTCTTATATGTGCACACTATTAAAATGTTCAAATATTTTTATTTATTTTTTATTTTTTTATACTAATTTCTTAAACACCCTTTCTCTGGATCTGACACTAATGTCAATGACGTTTTGTGCATTAGTTAAAAAGTAAGAAAAAATCAAATTTCTAACATTAATAAATTTATTTTTATACAAAATAGACCACATTTAATTAACCGACTAAAAATATAATAGCATTTACTGACCGGTTGTATTATGCAGTGTACTTTTGTAAATTTAAATATATTTTAGTGATTAAACAAATACAGCCAAAAATTGTAAAAAAAAAACATTCATTAAGTTACCTCATTAAATAAAATTAATATTGTGAAAGTAATAATTAATAAACAGGGCTTGGATTTTAAAGTTTTTATATATTATTATAAAACATGAAGAAATAGCACAGTAATCCACTATGTCCTTATTGTTTATTTATTGTTTATACATTAATAAATTTTAATTATTTAAAATGTAAATTGTATATTTATAGATTTTTGTGCCTTTTTCCTCATTATAATCAAATATATATATATTAAATAAAATATAATTTTTTTAACTTCTAAATTTTAAAGTCATATTAGGTATAGCAAATAAAAATATTACTATAAAACAGGGCTATTTAAAAGTATAACATTAACAATACAGTAATACGTTAACATAATAATGCCTCAAATAGAGTCAGAAAATTTAGGCGGTATACTTCTGGTTTTGTTTATTTTAATGTGTACTTTTTTTTATAATTTGGTTTTCTATTTTGTTAACAGTTAATTCGTTATAAATTATAAAATTTTATTTTAATAATAAGATAACTATATAATATAAAATTACCAAATTTCATCTATGAAAAAATTAATCCTATTTTAACATATTATACATATTAATACCTACCACTTTAAAAAAAATACATTTAATTATCTGTTTATAAGTATGAAAAGTCCACTAGTTATAGCCAACTTGTCAACGTTTTTTCAACAAGTTGTAATTTCTTATAATTTGCATTTTTTCAAAAAATTATTAAAAAGAAATTCAAATTTGATTTCCAGTATACCATAATGTAAACATTATTTACCAAGTTGGATGAACAATTTTTTTCAAATTGCACTGTACACTATTGAAATGTCACATTTATAAATTGCATAAATAAATTTCTTCTGCAGTTTTATGATTTTACATAAGAATAAATGTCGAGTGTACCAAAAAACGTAGAATGTAACGAAATTGTGATCCAAGAAATTTAAGTGATATAGTAAATCCTCATTAACTTAAAAGTGAAAATCACACCCATAAAAACTCTTAATTTATTTTAATTATGAATTAGCAAATTTAAATTGTTAAGGTTATCTAGTTATAGTGATTATTCATACATTACGTACCTATATTAATTACTTGGGGTTATAATGATAAATATAAATTTATAATTAATGATAGGAAGATAATAGCTACAAATGATTAACAAAATCTTTGAATAAATTTAATTTTAATCAACCATTATACAATAATAGGGGTTATAATAATTATGTGATACACAATAATATGGTTAACTTTTTCAAATTTAAAAAAAAAATCATAGAAAATTAACGGATTTTAGATTTTTATTAGATCGTTATTAAATTTTAAACACCAATATTTTTTTTAAAAATCCAGTTTACAAAATGACTATTTAAAATTATTTTTCAAACTTTAGGATAAAATTTAAAATATTCAAATTTGAGTTATAATATTCAAAAAAATCTTTTAATGCAATATTGTTGTAGCACAAGAACTAAGTATTTAAATAAAAAAATAAAAATATTTTTAAAAATAATAAACAGAACAAAAGTTATTGCATTCTGGGACATTTTGTATATTTACATTAATTTAAGAAATAATGAAAATAAAATAAAGGAAAAAATAATTTGAGTCTATTGTAAGCGATATTTTGAATCATCTTATTATAAATTTATTTTAAGCACATATGTTCAGATCGGTTATTTCGAAAAAGAAAAATTAGAATTTAGTTTTTCCAGAAAATTTCACAAGCCAATAATTATGGTTATTATAAAAATATTTGGCATGATATCATTTTTTTCGATAACAAACGTAAATCATAATTGTTAATTATTCAGTGCACACACGTATTATTGTAGTTGATTATATTTATAATTGAATCATATTTTTTTTTTTTGCATTTTCACAGCTCGTATTAGTCACGAATTTTAATAAAGCTTACACATTTAGTAATGAAATATTCCCAAGACAAATCTATCTGGATTACTATTAAATGTACAATAATTTAAAACTTTATACCTGAAAATATATATACCATATGATCAACAAAATATAATTAAAATAAAAAAGTAATACATTTTAATTGATAATTGTTTATCAATTATCAGTTCGTAAGCAATAACGCACCTTATTTATTTAACATTCATTATCAATATGGACACAAAATAAAAAAGTAAAATATTTGCATTAATTATAACCATCGTTAAAATGTGTAAACAATTTCATATCAAAATAGAATAAAATAGCATTTTAAATATGTTTACGTCATAGATTTTAGCTGTAAACCTATACATTAAATCAGTGGTTCTTAATCTTTTTTGATTCATGTTACCTTAAGCCACTAGAATCGAACATTAAATTAAATACAAATAATATATAGATACAAACTTTTAGTATGCTGTTTACATGATAGCGGCATTTATATGATTTTATTTGAACAATTTAATTGTTTTCTTCATTTTTTTCCCTTTTTCCGTAGATATTTCGTGTCACCCCTACACTGGTTCCATGTCACCCTTGAGTGACATTTCACCCCGGTTGAATACCACTACAGTAATTTTCACATTTAATTTAACTATTAAAATAATCAATTTTCATGATTGTAATTTCAAATAAAAATATTAATAAATATAAATATATATATATATACAGTAGAGTCCCGCTAATCCGGACATCCGGATAATCGGGACAATTTGTTTAGTATTTAGTATGTACTCATGTATAATATATATTCGGGAATACCCATAATTAAGATATTATCATTTTGATTACATATTGTGATATTTTTTGCTAATATTCGGGAATACCAATAATTAAGATATATCTTATCATTTCCATTAGGTACATATGTATTGTGATATGGTTTCGTTTAGTGGTGATTGTGTACCAGTGTAAACCGTTACGTTTATAACGTTTATAATAATAATTTTTTTTTTTTTTTTTTTGTTTATTAAATGTTTTATTCAATCTGTTACAAAAAAGAACAATAAGAACAATTGAGGAAGTAAGAAGAAAAAAAAATTAAATTATAACGAGGTAAATATAACAGAGCGTAGAAGCCTCCCAGTGGAGGTATTACATTAGCAAAAAAAAACATGAGTTTTAAAATTTAGTTATTCAGTAGGTTTCTACACCACTTACGCTTTAGCCGTTTGGGAGGATTTCCAGGGATAGTCAAGGAAGAGATATCGTGCATGAGTGGGTTTCTATGATTTAAAAGACGGTTATGGAATCTTTTGTAGTGTATTTTTGCCACGTCTGCAACAAGGGGTATGGAGAGGTCGTGATGAAGTGTGTGATTGGAAACGTAGAATGGTGCTTTAGTGATTTGTCTTAGAGTTTTGGATTGATAGGTTTGTATTCTATTGATGTTAGTAGGTTTTGCTGATCCCCAGAGCTGTATACCATAGACCCAAATTGGTTTAAGTAGCATTTTGTATAAGAGAAGTTTGTTATTCAGATTAATATGTTTGGAGGTCAGTAGGTGTCTTAGTTGGCGACTACGATCATTTAGCGTTAAACGTTTGGAGCGTATATGAGGAGCCCATGTGAGCTGGCGGTCTAGGGTTAGTCCAAGATATTTAACGTTTTGAGAGTAGGGTAGAGGTTGATTATTGAGGAAAAGTTGTGGACAGTCTCTGGGGCGTAGTGTAAAGGTAGAGTGGAGCGATTTTGTTTGGTTTAGTTTTAGGCCCCATACTGTGTACCATGAGGCTAGTAGGTCAAGATGGGTTTGCATATAGGAGGCAGCTATGTCTGGGTCAGAGTGGCATGCAAGTAGCGCTTTGTCGTCTGCTATTGTGTTTTGAGTAGTGGGTTGATTCGCAGTGTAGATGTTAAAAAGGAGTGGAGCAATAACTGCACCTTGCGGGACACCAGCTTCTATTTTAGAAATATTTGAAAGAATTGTTCCTGAACGCACAGAGAAGTGGCGATCGCTGAGATATGATTTAATAAGTAGATACAAGTAAGGAGGGAAAAATGCTTTAATTTTGTGGAGGAGCCCTTGGTGCCAGACGCGATCAAATGCCTGTTCGACGTCCAGGAACACTCCTGTGCATATGAGCTTTTTTTCAAGAGAAAAGGATATCTTATCTACAAGTCGGTGGATCTGATGTATTGTGGAGTGATTATGCCTGAACCCAAATTGAGTATTGAGGAGGTTTTTTTCTATGATTGGTAGGAGACGTTTAAGAATCAGTTTTTCGAAAATTTTTGAAAAGTAGGGTAAGAGGCTGATTGGTCTATACGATTGAGGCATTTCTGCTGGTTTGCCTGGCTTATGGATCAGTAATAATAATTAATTAATTAATTTTATTGCGTTATTATTTATAGTGTTTAATAATTAGTAAGTTAAAAAAAAAACGTAATTTCATTTAATCCGAATTTTCGATAATCCGGAAAGAGCCGGTCCCATCTAGTCTGGATTAGCGGTACTTTACTATGTATGATAAATTTATTGATAAGAGTTTTATTTTTATCAATGCATGATGTTTTATAGTTTATATTAAATAATTTACATATTTGAAATGTTATATGATACTGACAGTTTTTGAAGTCATTTAAGTATTTTAAATTTAATATTATTAAAAATTTAACGTAATTTAAATTAATTATATAGTTCATGTTACATCATGTAGGCAATTAAACTCTTAAGTATAAATTAGATAACTATAAATGGGAACTAACAAATAGGAATATACTATAATTTATTTAGTAGTTTTTTGATAATAATTTTATATTTTAAACATCTCAACTCATTTATTAGTTTTGGACATGTAATTTGTCTTTTATGCAGTTAACCTAAAACACAAAACATTTATATTATGTAATTAATGTGTATAAAAATTTAATTTTTTCAAATTATTTTCTATGCAAATTGTAAAAATTAGTGATAATTAACAACTAAAACTCACAATAAACATTTAGATGTTACGAATAATTTTCTAATAACTTATTATTAATTGAATGTAAAATTATTTAAAACTTTGTATTTTATTTTATTATTTTTTATTTTTTTTTTTTTATCAATTATGTGCTATGATTTATTTCTCAGATATATTATAATTTATTTAACATTATTTATTTGTATACGTAAGTAGTTAGATAATCTCATTTTGATTACACTAACGATTTATTTTAATACAATTACATTAAATATACTTACAATTTATGACGTTAGTTCATAAATTAATATCAATTAGTTGATAATAATTGTGATTGAATAATTGTAATTACAAGACACTCAATCGTTCCGCCTAAATTGTAAACACGCAAATTAAGTTATGTAAAAAAACATCCTTCACCTGGAAATGTTTTGAGATATTTTATAACAGTTCAAAGTACATAAGCACATTATTTTCACTATAAATAGTTTTTATTTATTTATAATTTAATTAGTAATCATATTATAAATTATTAACGAACATATAATTTGAATAAATTTATAAAAACGTAAGAACTTATAAGTATATTATGTGATTTTATGGTACTACAAGCCTATAATGGATAATTCTTGGAAAATTTAAATATTTTTCTGGGATTGTAATTTCAATTTATAGCCGAGTTGGGAACAGGTATGTACATCGTTTAATGGTTGATGCAATATGTACGTATCAGGGACGCCCACATAAATGTAGCTCAGGGGGGGCAAAAAAATTGTAAGTACCTAAATACTTATAGGAAGATTTACTGCTACATATTTCATCTACTCATATTTTGTATTACTATCAATAATAATTTTTTAAAAATCAAAACTCATTTAAGTTTATATAAAATTACATTATTAGTTATTAGTTTTAATATTTATAAGAAAAAATATAATAAAGTTTAAACAAAAAACAACTTTATTTGATTGAATTCGCATCATATTTTATTATTTTATTCAAAAAGTAATGACAATCTCCTTTTGTTTGAAGCAAATAAATTAATTGAATCATCATTTGTTGATTAAAAAAATGTTAGATACTTGTTAGATACAAGGATTGTCGAATAGTCACTGAATACCCAAGATCAGCTTCATGTAAAATAACTTCCAATTTTGTAAGTGACGCGAAAATCTCAGGGGGTCAATGGCCCCCACTGCCCCCCCCCCATCCGGGCGTCCCTGGTACGTATTATTGCTTTTTAGGGAGCGTTAAAAGACAGTAAAAGTTGTTTTATAGAATTCAAAATGACTGTAAACAAACCGTAATATGGTTCTTCATTAGTTTCAAGTTTTACATAATTCAATGTTGTTTCTATTATTTTTATTATATTGTTTCTGTTATAGATTCCGATTGAAGTCGGGAATTTATATAGGTGTTACTAATTTTGAGTGAAAACTTCCATAAGCATTTGTTGTAAGATTTCTACAAGAACTAGCAATAGCTCAAATACGAAGGAGGAACGTAATATTTTCCTCTATGTAATTTGTCACTAAATAATCACAAAATTAATTAATTTTATTATTATTTGGTTTTATAACCATGAAACTATCAACAAAATAATCGTCAAATTCCATTGGATTAGAAATGGTAAACTAAATAAATGTACCAGCCACTTTTCTGGGTTATCATTTACATTATTAAATTTTTATTCTAAACCTAAGCTTTAAATTTTACAGTACCAAACTTAGTCCTAATGGAAACGGAATCCCCAATTACATATTACTGTACTTTTGTTCTTGTAGGAACATACGTACCTGTGTATTTTGGTTCGTATAGGAATTTGCGTATCAGCATATTTTTTTCATGTAAGAACTTAATATTTAAAAAAATTGTTTTCAATTTTTAGACGTAAACCACGGTTTTGGAATTTAATTAATAATTTTTCCATCATTACATGTTAAAGTTCATATTTAATCTTTAAACCATCCCGTTGAGCGTTGTTATACAATTTTATTTATATTTTAAATGCTATCTGAAGCGTATAATTTATTTGTTTTAAATTATTTTACAATTAATGAATTGATAGCTGCATGGAAATCAAACGCAAAAAGACCCAAAGGACCATCCAGACAAAGAAGGGCAGATAGAATAAAAGAAGACCTGAAGATGTTGGGAGCAAAGAATGCGGAAGAAATGGCAAAAGACAGAGAAAAGTGGAAACAATATGTTGTTGCGGCAATGGGCCTGAAAGGATTATAAAAAACAAGAGAAGAATAAGGGAATTGATCATTTTATCAAATAGTCAACGCATATTTTATCATGTTAATTATATTATATGCGTTCGTAATTATTTTGATAAACATGAATAAGATCACTCATTTAAAAATTAAGTCATACATTCAAGACTAATGAAAATGCAAGGCTACTCAGACGTTTATATGGCATTTCATTTTTCCATCTCGTTTTTACTTTGGATAAAATCACAGTGGACTAGTAAATATGTCTTAACTAGGCATATACATATAAGAGTAATATTTATTTAAATTTATATTACAAAAAAAAAATCAATAACTTTATAGGTTATGATTATTCCATAATAAGGCAATAATAAATATATATTTGCGGTGTATTTTCTCTGTTGAAGGGGATCAGAATATTTCCATGGTTCTTTAGTCAGTCTCAGGCTACAATATTTAATAAAAACTTTTTTTTAAAAACTCGATATAATATGTTTTTATCTTGGAACTGAGTAAACCATTTTAATAAATATTTATTCATGTCCAAATAAAGAGTCATTTTCATTTTTCTTATATTTCTACAATTAAACATCAATATGTTTTTTATCATCAATATCTTTCTTTTTAATAATTTACGATAATGTATTTGATAGAATATTGAATTAATTGGCCTTTTTACATTTTTACGGTTATCCTTTTCAATTAACAATATTAAACGAACATTGTCTGACATTTTCAGGATATTTAATTTATGCTTATTCATCATTTCACTATATAGACGACAGTGAAACGACAATAAATATTGACATCATACGCGCGCAATCACTATCACTGTACTGAATGCACTGCAGAATTTTTGGTTTTTACCGTAATGAAAATATTATTAGTATGCTCGAGATAACGAAAAGTGGATTAATTTTACATCGAGTTATCAAGAGTGAACACTTCGGAGTGTAATGGTTTCAAGGGTTTGTTTATATGATTTGTATAATCTATGAATGGTTTCAAGGAAACTGCAGTGTAGTTTAAGATAACAAACAATTCGATATAGTGATGTTTGGCGTAAGAAGATTCTACTGTATATAAATGTATATATTATTATTTTTTGTTGTGACTCCGGTTTCCAATCTTATACGCCATAAGAATAAATTAAAATAAAGACATTATACTGGCAATCTTCAATATGTTTTCCCTCGTTGAAAAATCCAAGTAAATATTATTATAAATCCAATTCAAACTTCGTTTTACTCAGAATTTTAAACTATAGTATTCATTTTCCAAAGAAAAGAAGAACTCTGAACTTTGAAATATTAATGAATATTTCACAAAAAATATTCATTAATATAATAAAAATATTAATTATCACTTGAACAATACAATATTATGCTAGTTCAAGAAGTACTGATCACACCTACTATTAGTAATCATATTTTTCAAAGTGCTGAATAGTAATTGACAAGTAAGAATGTAGAAAATTGAGTTGGAAATTAAAAATCAAAACAATTTCAAACTGTGATAGACCTTTGGGTCAAAATTCATTCCATGACAATAATGATATTTTTATGAACTATTGATCATATATTTATATATACACATTTCATTAATGATAAGTTAATTGAAACATGACAATATGTAAATTAGTAAATAATTTAGTAGCTATATAAACAGGGTATATATTGGGCACTATATATAGTAAAATACTCATAGGTATTATTTTAAATTGTTTTTTATTTGATGAACAGTCATATAAAATAAACATATCATTACATTATAATATAAAATTATGAGACCTAACATTTATTTATAAAAATGTTATTCATCTGTATCCAATTAACTTAATAACTTAATTAACTAATAAAGCACAACTTAACATTTTTAAGATTAAACAATTTCAAATGGACCCGGGCATTTTTAATTTTAATTTATATAATATATTTATGTATTCTTATTATAAATTATGGAGGTTCTATATCACATGGATTTTATTATTTTGTTAAAATCCATGAACTTTTTCAGCTATATTAAATAAATCAAATAGTCTTAAAATTATTAAAACATATTATTATTTAATAAAATTAAATTATAAATCTGACTGAATTAGTCAAACTTGACTTAATTTAATTAATTTTAAGGCCCTGTTCTCACCAAAGCAATTGTCAACGGCAATGCAATAGCAACTAAACTAATATTTCAGTCGAATTGACCCTATGATCTTATCAAAAAAACTGAAAATAAATTTTATTTACCTTTAACTTATATCTGTTAATTGCATATTAATTATTATTGTAATTTTATTTATTTAAGTATAATATTATGTATTTAATATTATAGGTATGTCAAGTACATCGAATGATCGTATGTATCAGA
Source organism: Sipha flava (assembly GCF_003268045.1). NCBI lineage: Eukaryota > Metazoa > Arthropoda > Insecta > Hemiptera > Aphididae > Sipha > Sipha flava. The sequence goes on along the minus strand of NW_020273604.1, from coordinate 38,874 downwards.
CAGGGGCATCATTTGGGGGGGGGGCAGACTATGGCAAATGCCCCACTCTAAGAAATTTTAAAAAGTCGGCAATTCTTTGTCCGATGATCAAATGCTAAAATCGGTAAATTGTAAATTTTTATTTACTATTTTGTACTTAGAAATCAGATAATATTCTCTTTTAAATACACGTTCACGTATTATTATAAGTTAGGAAACACTAGCTCCTCCCCAGTTTATGACAATCATTATTACGCGAACCTTATAAACTTTATTTTTGGTATATTATATATTTCTATATATGTGATCTTTATAAAACAGTTTTCGTGATATCGATACTATAAAAATTGAGCTCATATAGGCGCGTACTAGACCACAGAGATACCGGGAGAATCCCGGTAGGCCCTCTCAAAAATTATAAGACCTGGGCCCCTTACCAAATAAGTACCTGTAGTTTCAGTTAAATTCGTTAATTTTATTATTTTTAACAATTACAATACAATAGGTATTGATGGACAGTCGACTTCTTAATTTAGTACCCAGTGGGAAATGAGTAAAACACTCAATTTTTCGAATAATTTGATTTATTTGCTTTTGGTAAATATGTCTGTTACTATTATTTCGATTATTCCCATCACTAGTTGTAACATCACCAGCAGAATCGGTAAGTAATGTTGCTGAAGTTCGGCCGAAAAAAAACGACCAGTATCAGCTCAGGAATACAGTAAATTTAAATATATTGCAATTTCTTTAGGCATATTTCCAATTTTATTTTTTCCAATAACTTGCTTGATGCATTAACCGTTTTTATAACTAAAAAATATCATATAACTCCCCTATAATATTAAACGATTGTGAACAATTTGTATTTAAGTAGAGATGTTTAATATGTAATATATATTTCATTAATAAATATTACATAAATCGTAATAAATGAACGGAGAATAAATAGTTAATATATACAAATAAATTTTATCTTTTTACTAAATATTGAATATCAAGAGCTTCGTCAATGAATTTTTTATATAGGTTAAAGTTCAAACTTTGGTATTTTTATTTTTAATTCACTCGATTTTCTCTTTAAAAAAACTTTTAATTTTAAATAAGTACCAACGTTAATATTATGTTTCATATTTTTCACGCTTTTAAGCATCAAATAAATATACCATAGAGTTGACGGTTTAATTTCTGTAGATAATTTATTAAAATTTGTAAGAAACACATTTTCCGACAACGATTTGGTTTTATTTATTTTTCTTGATTTTAAAAGTTTTTCATAAGCCATTATATATCTTTCTTTTGATTTTTGAGGTAATATATTTAGTGAAACAGTATTTGCCATTTTAACCATGTATGGTGAAGTTAATGGTTCACTACAACTACTATACTGATTGTCTTTCGTATTTATGCTTGTTTGCGAGCTTCACAGTCAAACCATCACTGGTTCGATTATGTGACGTACTCGCGTCGTTTGCAATAAAAAAGAACACTTAACAAGGATAATTAATGAAATTATAACAAATGCCGGGATAAACGAGCCAAAAGCTCCACAGTCAGAAGCATATTTTCAATTTTTTCTAGGGGGGGTCCACAGTTTATACATAATTAATATAAACTATATATAATATTGTAATAGTTACGTCCTTATGCAGTTTTTGGAGGAAGTTGAACTAAATATAAAATGTAATAATCGTAAAATCTTATGTAATATTATATATATGTACCTATATATTGTATTTAGCATTATATATTATAAAGTATTATTATAAAATAAATTCCAGTTGTCTCGACTTTTTGGCCAACTTCTCTATCACTTCATCAACAGTAATTTCAACTTCCCTGTCAATGTTTAACATAGCCAATTTTGCAAATATGTAAGAATTGTTATTAATTTTTTATATTTTGGAGAGGTTCTGGGGGAGAAGTATCCCTGGCCCCCCCCCCCCCCCGTAAATACGCCACTGGCCACAGTAATATTAACAAAAAAAGTATTAATAAATCTAAAAATAAAAATAAAATCACATATCCTTCAAACGCGTTGTAATAATAAGACAATCGTATAAAAATAAATACAATATTTTTAACAAATATAACGGAAGATACCTTGAACGGTCTGGCGTTCGAGTGGTTATGCATACGCGACCGTGTTCACACGTGCGACGAACGCCATAACCGGCAAAAAAATCGGTTGATCAGCGACGTCAGTCTCGATTTACAATAATTGGCTTCTCCGCGCAAGACGATAACCGAAAGAAAATTTCACGGACACGAGTAAGTTACGGTTCGAACAGTTGTCACACACGCGAAGTTATCCCTGGAGATGGCGACTCCACCGTGCTATGCCACAATCACAAAAACACACGGCTGGTGGCACGGGAAAAACGACGAGTCGGACGTTCGCAGAGAAAGTTTCGGCGAAAAAAGTCCTGGAGTAATGGCGTCCACAGACCGGTGATAATTGTATAGCGATAACGCATCAATTGAAAATTCTCGAACATCATACGCCGACACCATAATCGGGTGCTCTGGTTAACATTGTATAGGATTATTTGAACGGCGATGGACACTTGCGCGAACGATCTCATTTTCTAATTCGAATTATTATATAAATCGCACAAAACAAATTTATCCGTAACGTCCAACGCACTTGTGTGGGAACAATGAATACGAAATATGTTTAAATGTTCATGCGTCATGCAAGGAGGTTGTGATTTATGTATAAGATTTAACCGAAAGTTTATGTTTTGTACGAACCTTGGTATACATTTAAGTTTCTGGTCGTGCTGGGCCAGCGCTCTTGGAAATTTCCACTTTACTACACGGTGTTATAGGGATTTCCACTTTCCCTCCCCCCACGCTCTTTTTAGGATTTCTACTTTACCGGTCGCCACTATGGGATTCCAATCTTACTTCTCACTGGACGGATAAATGTGACATACCAACGCTTCGACCGTGGTCGAAACCCAAACTTTTGTTACAGGTGTGACAAAAATGTTATAACTAGAGAGATAAATGATAATTTTGTACCTACATTTTACTACCTAATAGGTAATTAAAAAACTACAACTAGCAATAAGAAAGTAAGTATCCGTGGATTTAAAACCGTTTTTAAGTTACCTTGTGATAAAATCATAAAATAAAACTAAAATTTATACCACATACTTGTATAAGTTGAATGAATTGCATCAGATTTAAAGACATCTTTAATGTTTTAAGGGCACTTACAACAATCAAAATGTGGTTTAGATGACGAGTTGCATTTTTTACTGTTGTCAAATTGCAGTAATTACATGACTTTTAACTATGATTTTTTTACGTTTTTTTTTCAATATTTTCGCACTATGTTTACCCATGTTCAATGTTATCCAAAGGTATTCGATACACGCATAAACGTTTGAACAGAAATGAGTACAGAGTAAAAATGATAATACAGTCGACTCTCGGTAACTCGAACCTTGATAACTCATAATTCTCGATATCTCGAATAATTTAAATTCCCCTTCAAATAACAGTGTTAAAATAATCTTGTTAACTCAAAAATTAATTTGACAAGTTTTCGATATCTTGAATTTTCTTATCCAAATTCAGAACTAAAAATTGTTTATCAAGGTGATTATTTTTCTTATGACTTATTATCTTTCAAATGTTTACCTGGAAAAACATTTATATTTAAAGGCTAATCTTGTTCAGGAGGAAAACATAGCAAAGAAAGAGTAACACTTTTGTTATGAGCAAATATGCCGGGCACAGAAAAATTAAGACCACTTTTAATTGATAAGTCGAAAAAATTATAGCTGTTTCGCAAGTCTTAATTAGGAAAGTACACATATATATATATATAGTTGCCTACATATACATGTTTCATAACAAAACTATTTTTTTTTTAGTTTTTATTATATTATTGGCACCATATAATACTATTACTATTTAAAGGTATATAAGAATAAAGAATTCAAATGTAGAAAATTTATCAATATTTATTGTATATTCAAAACATATTAAAAATTAAACAGTACTTAACAAAATACAATATATCAAATTATATTAAAAACCACTAGTCAAAAATTAAAAATTAATAGTTAAATAAATTTTAATTACATATATATATATATATATATATATGTATACTATAGTATTATAATCACGTGATTACTGATTATTATCATTATCTCAAAGCAACACTTTGAAACATTACAGGGTTGTAATTATATCGCGTTTTGATTATCAATTATATATATATATATATATATATAACTAGTTGTAATAAATAAAACGAAACTGAAACCACTCAGTAACATCGAAATGCGATGTTCCATATTGAACACAAAACATACATCTCAGAGATGTTAGGCAACATAAAATGTTCAGTGGGTTACTTATTATTAATAATTGTACTGCAAACAATTTAACTTCAACTTTTAATGCTATTCAAGTGCAGTTTTTATATCCTAATACTACGTTTGTATTACAACCATTAGACCAAGGCATAATAAATAATTTTAAAATATTTTACCAAAATGTTTTATTTAAACCACTAGATATTTTAGAAAATAGAATTTAGAACAATGTATTAAATAAACAAAAACAATTAACTTTACACCAATTCTTTAAAAATAATAAAATGTAAGTAGAAATGCAAGAAAACATATTTTTTTTATTCCTCTATTATAAAAATTATTTAAAAATAAAAACATACCTTCTAAATGTTTTTGATAATTCGAAATTTTTTAGTAAGTCGAATTTTTATTTTTCTACTTGAACTTTGAGTTACCGAGAGTCGACTGTATTATATTAAATTTGTGTTAATGAATATTTACATAATATAATAGTACTAATCGTATGAAAATAACTTGTATAAAATTTTCTTGATATAAACTATATTATTACTTGGGTATATAATTAAAACGCCATGGTATTTCAATGAACCATTTTACAAACTTGTCCTACAGGCCACGCTTTATTTGAATTCCTTAAGAAAAAAAAAAAGGAAGGTTTTGGAAACCCTACGTGGTGACAAAAACAAATACTGCATGACAGGCTTCAAAACCCTACGTGGCGCTATTTACAATCAGAGTCAATAAACCCTACGTGGCACTATATTGAAAACTGAATTTTTGTTTTTTGTTTTATTCCGAAAAAATATTTTATTGATAGTCTATCGTCTATAAATATTAAATATTTTATATTTATTTATAATATTTAAATACATTTTTAAATATTATGAAGTCGGCAAATTTAATCAGTTGCCCTGCCCTTTCAAAAGTTGAAATGACGCCCCTAGTATCAGTTAAATTAGTTATTCATTATTTCGTAATAAAAAAGACATATCATTAACTCACTAAAATTATTTGTTTTAATTGAAATTTCATTCCATGCCTTTTTTTTTATATCTTATCGGGTATAAGATATATGATTATATCTGATTATATATAATTTTATATTATTATTATATTATATTATTATATTTATATTATTATATTTATATTTTATATTTTATTTTTATATGATTTTATATTATAAATACATATATGACTTTATATAAATTGTACAAAAGTAACATTTTCTTCTTTTTCATTTGCTATTTTAATAAATATTTTAAAAATACAATATTGAATCTGATTAAAATTAACTATGATACAATAACCATGAGCAACTGGTGGAAAGATACTGACATGTCGAATCGCTTAAAAATAGTTTTTAAACAGTTGAGTTGCTTTAAGCGGTCCTCACACGATCAATACTACTGATAGTATGAATACTTACAGTATTTGGGCTTACTGACAGTATAGTCTTTAAACGGTCAGTAAAATTAGTGTCAATTCACAGTAGTATCTGTGTTCTGATTTTCAGGTCACTCGTACCTATGTTTTGGGTTTAGTCGTGTTGCTACCGGTGAGAACATGTCAATTTGTCGATTTTAACTTAACATTAATATTTAACGTACAATATTTTCCACCTGTGGACAATCCTAAGTAATAATATTGATTTTAGAATATAAATTATATTATAAAATTAGGGTTGCTCATGGGTAGAAAATATTGGATTAGTATTCTATATAATGAAAATGAAAAATTGTTTTTTACTTGATATTTCGGAAAGAAAATATTGCGAACATCACGAACGAATATCGATCTTGAAGTAATCGTATCTTACCGTAATTCCGACACTGTACTATGGTCGAGTGTTATAACAGTATAAATAATATTCTTATTTTATTTTATGATTTATATGTAGTACAACTTACAACTTACAAATACTCACTTATACTTACAAAAGACAGTATTGTACAATGATATTAAATAGTTAAATATTATAGTAAGAATTATATAGTTGGAATTAACAGGAGTTCAATATTTACGAAATCTATAGACACATAGAAATTCATTACTGTATTTCGAGAGGTATTATTAACCTAGGTTTTTATAGTTATTCAAAAATACCTCTACAATCTAAAATCTTCATAAACAGTTTATTTAATTAATTCTGCAAGTTATAGAAATTATAGTCATAATTTACACAGTTACAGGACAGGAATAAATTGTTAAAATTATTAACCTTATGATTAAAACATAATTTATGCATTATTTTATATTTTAGCAGTTATGATAAATATGTTTGATTAGCATTCACTATGTATAATATATTAACATTATCGGTAGGATTACTTATCAATTATCATTTGACTTAACCAATCCATTAGTGGAAACAATTATTTTTTTCGAAAACATTTCTGGAACAGTAAAATATCTAAAAATGTTTAATGCACCGACGCCAACAGCACATATTATATTTATAGATTGGCAATTGAACACTGCGTCCCGTATTAGGTTCCTATTGTTTAAAACTTGTAATTTTTATGTAGTGTTGCACCGAAGTGAGAAACCGGGTAAGCAGTGGCGTATATAGAAATTAATTTCAGGAGGGGGGGGAGTTATGAAAAAATATATACTAAATGAAGGTAATAAATTAACTTATTTTTAATAACTATGAAAATTAGAATACATAAATTTAATTACAGGACAAAGTCTAATTTTTGAGGTAGATTTGCAAAATTATTTATCACTTCTTCAGTGTTTATTGAAATACTTCGATGAATTGACATGAGAGCTAATCCTGTTAGTTGATTTTCCCTTGTACTATTTCTCAAACACGACTTCAATCTTTTCAATATCGAAAACGATCTTTCTGATGATGCTGTTGAGACTGGTAAAGTTACTAATATTGACATTAAGCAACATATATTTGGAAAAAAATCAACGGATAGTTTATTCAAAGTATCAATAGCAGATTTGGATTTCTAACAAACCACGGAACATTTGCAATTATTCTGAGGACTTTGTTTTGGACAATTTGCATTTTTTCTATGTGCGAGGATGCACAATTACCCCATACCGGGCAAGCGTAGGTAAGAATTGGGCGTATAATTTGCTTAAAAATTAGGAGAGAGCATTTTTTTCCCATACTAGACAATTTGTTTTTAATTAATACATAGATTAAAGAAATGCTCACGTGGGTCGTACTAACCATAAATTTCGGGGTGGGGGGGTTGAACTCCCCCCCCTATATACGCCACTGCGGGTAAGTGTTGATTGTAGAATACTATAAACAATGTTAGAAATTTATGTATTTTACAACCGATGTCCGTAATCAAGAGAAAATATTTTCATCACACTTAATTGTACTGATAGTTGAAATTTTAATAGTATAAACTCGATCAACCATTAATGATAACAGATTTAGAAAGTTACTCTTTTTCAGTCGGCAAGAAAATTCCATTTAGAGTTGTAACTAGGGTGAGGCGAGCGAAGCACTTTCTTTGGACCCCTGAAGCTGGAGGGCGCAAAAATATTAAATAATTAACTTATTTTAAGAAATGTTATTTCTTGTTTTGCTAGAAACTTAATTACAATTTTTCAGATTTTTCCAAATCGTATTAAAAGCTGTGAGTGTAACAACCCTACAACCTAGGGGGCGGATTGCTTCAGTTCTGCCTCAGGATAAAAATAGCTCGGTATGGCTGTAATTCCATTATATCCGATTATTTTTGAAAATATTTTTTTCTCTTTCATATATATTATACATCACACGCTTTTAAAATGTTGCAAATGATTTATGGTATTACACTTTCTTTTGTATTTCGAATCAAATAAAAACCTTGATCAGCCGTATGACTAACGTATTATTACGGTTAAACTATCCAGCACTTAAAAAGGAACTGGTCACTGATGACATGGATCTTCCTTACCAAAAAAATACTATATCTCCATAGGGGTGCCTTGTACAATGCATTCGCTTATCTGTTCTTCTTTTCCTGTACCACACCAACACATCTTGTTTATTAGACTACGTTCATAATATGTATCTACAAATTTTATGACAAACTTTTAGACTACGATGATTGTTGACAAACGGAGTTCAAATTGTTATTTATTCAAACTCTGACGTTTTATTTCGACCGTAATCGACTTCGACATATTTTTTAATTCCAATAATATTGTAATTTGAGTTGTGTTCAACACCGGATTGGTCCAAATCTATAAATGATTCCTACGCCTATGGTTTTCGGTCGCGCAAAACGCAAATACCTATCGGGTTAAAAATTAATATCGCATGAGTAAAGCAAGCATAGAGAATAGGCCGACGATATTGTAATTAATATTGTTTATTTTCGACATCTATGAGATTTCTTGTAGCGAACGCGTTAAGGAATGCGACTGTGTGTAAAAATAAACGTCTACGCGGTTGATTGTTGTATACAATAAAATCATTATCGTTTAATTATACACTTGGTTATGGATTTGATCGATGTACTTTTAGGTAGACCACGCCCGCCGCTGCAACGTAGTCGTTGTCGTCCAGCGTTCATTTCAGGGGGCAAACCGAGTTCTATACTACTCCGTAGCGAAAGATGAAAATATCCGCTGATTTTGACGAGCAGTTATGTCGTACCTTCGCTGTGCAATGAGGACGTAACGAAATGGGCGTAAACGGGTTTTATGGAACAACAAATTGTTTAGACACGATAGAATACACCGTGATGATAAACCACAGCTACACCCGCCGCTAGAGGAACACGAGGTCCAACGTGCGAGGCCCGTGGCCGTTACTCAATGGCAAATGATCGTCTGGAATCGTATCAGTGTGTATTTTATTTTATGATTTATACAATAAACGATATCTTAATGCTGCGAGTTCTGAAAGCTTCGACTAATTTCGACGTTCAGCACTCAACATGTTAATTACGTTGTTGTTTAGACTCTGACAGTACGAGTACCCCCTCCCCCATCATCCCATTGAATAAGTATAAATTTAGTAGTCATTCGTGGCCGCGGTAATATTTCTGCACACCGGAGCTCGCGCACGCGTAGTATTACAAAAACGCACACACGCACGGGTCTTCGAGTCGGGTCGTATAAACGGCAAATGTTTATTTTCATTTTAAGCGTGTGTGTGTGTGTGTGTGTGTGTGTGTGTGTGAGAGAGAGAGAGAGAGAAAGCGACAGGCTCGAATAAAATACCAACGACGCAATAACAATAACAACAAGTGATAATAATAATAATGAAAAATAAATAATAATAGTTGAGTTTCGTTGAACGGGACGAGTCGCTGGACGGAATACAGGGTCAGACGGCGAGGAGGGGAAGAGAAAGACAAATAATAATAATAGAAACGAGTTTCGAAGTCGTACAAGCGAATAACATTAACAATGAGCGACACTAAGACGTCATGGTTGTCAAAACAGATAAAAATAATAATAATAATCAAAATAAATATTTCGTTTAGTTTGTGTGCACATGCAATCATTGGCATTTTCCAACCTCTTTGGACAAGTGACTTTACAACGTGTTTGACGTGTTTACACCATCCTGATAAAAAAAAATAGAGGTCTTCCGCCACGGCGGCGGGCAGCGGGGTAGTCAGCTGTTTTTTGTTTTGTGCCGGAACGCACACACATATTCATGTACAAATATACGATCGCATACGCGTGCGTGTGTGTCCGATAGCTGCTGCTACTGCCGTCATTACACACTGTTATTATTATTATTAATTTTATATACATATGTTTGGGTGGTGTACTATGCATATTATAGCCTAAGGATATTAGTCCACTGATACGCTCATACACACACACACACACACACACATACTTACACTCAAGCATACGACACTGGACAGTGTACACACACGTGCGCACGCATCGTGTTTTTAAATTAATTTATTATTGTTTTCGTATTAAATTTTTTTTTCTCATTAATCATCTCCCCATTAACAGTACGTCTACGCCGTCGTGCCCGGGAACCGCGAAATTTCGTCGCATCACCACGCGAACATAGACTGCCGACGTCTCGTGCACGATAGCCGAAATTTTTTCCACCGTCCGATTATACTATTTACTGTCGTTTTGTTTATTCACCGTCGCACGGTGAGAGGACGCCGTTGACTTCCGAGCAGTGCACACGGTTCTTCGACCGCGGACCACACGAATTGCTCAAGAACGACGACGGCACGCTGATTGCCGCATATCACGAGCCATAACCCCAAAACGTCGGTGACGAGATAAGTGGAGAAAAAAAAATAATAATAATAATCATAAACCGGCGCGCGCGTCGCGCCGCCGTCGTGGTTTTCCGTCGTCAGCTTGACGCGTGTCCGATGTACGACGACGACATCAACGCCACCACCACCCGTGAGCAGCACTAGCAGTAGCAGTAGTTCGATCGTCACGTGGTACACACCCTCCACCCGAGGCCGCCGGTCCGGTCATCTGCTGGTAAACAAACGGCTCACCGCCGCCGCCGCCGCCGCCGCCGCCGCCCCCCCCTGCGCGTACGTACGCATACGCACACTCGCATCGCATACTTTGGTTTTCCGTCGTTCGTATCGCTTTCCGCTGTCTTTTCGAGTTGGACAAAAAAAAAAACCAACAACGGCACTCTCCGTTTCGCGCACCGTCTCTCACCGTCGGTCTGTTGTGCGGACGGTACCTGTCGTGTTCTCAGAGTGCGTGTGTGCGCACTGCCTCGTCGATTCGCGTTCGTCTCCGTCTTGCGCGTATTAACTTCACGCGAAAGGAAAATAACACGCGTTCGTGCTCGCAATCGAGCCGCCTATTGCGAGTAGTCGCACACGGCGTGGACAACCGCCGACCGTGCACGCGAGAAGTTCTGCTAACCAACGTCGCCGCCGCCGCACACGAGGACCATGTCCGACACGGATTGGACGTTGCACGCGCTCAAATCAATGCCCGGCAGTCCAACCAACGTGCAATGGGCACCGGACCAAGACGTGACGGGCGTGATCGCCAAGCTTGAGGGCCGCGAGCTTGAGTTCCTGATCCGGCAGAAGCGCATCGTCATTGGCCGGAACAGCTCTAAGGGTCAGGTGGACGTCAACATGGGCCATTCCAGCTTTATATCCAGACGTCATCTGGAAGTGGTATACGAGCACCCGAATTTCTTTCTGACGTGCCACGGCAAAAACGGCGTGTTCGTGGACGGTGTGTTCCAGCGCAAAGGCGCTCCGGCCTTACAGTTGCCCAAAAGGTACGACTCCCCCGCAACCTCCCCGGATGGCGCATGTACGCAAGGCCCTAAAAGTCGCCGCTGATACCCACAGGCTTCTTTGAAAATCGCATGACGTGCTCCCGCCCCGTCCTATTTGATCCGGCCCGACGCCTTGAGTTTATGTGTGTGCGTGTGTGTGTGTGTGTGTGTGTGTGTGTGTGTGTGTGTGTTTGCATGTCTGTTTACACACAAACAATATTTTTGTTTTCCAAATAACCTGATAAACGCCACGCACCGCTAACGCGATGCTACGAACCGTCGATGATAACGTGTTTTTGTTGTTTGGTTATAAATGGCTGCGCGCGAGTGTTTGCGTGTGTAACGGGTTTTCAAGGTCTCCCTGTTGCCAAAGTTCGAAATAGTCGATTGTTACACGCACAGCGCGCGCACGAGAGGTGCGCATTGAAAATTTTATCGCCGCGATATTTTCCGGCCCGAGTGACGACGGTGTGCTTGTAACTGACACTTCATCCGTTGAGTCCCGTGCTCGTAGCCTCACATTTTTTTCGGTGTTCTGATCGAGCTTGAAACTGTTGCCGATCATTACCTGGTGTTCCGACACTTGTTCCCTGCCACGGCTCTTTGGCTTATTCATTTCCATCTGATCCATTGATTTCATTCTATTACTTAAAGCATTTACCAACACAATCGCCTGTTCGCTATGCTTGTTTTACATGCTAATCCATGAACATAGGTATTTCTATTCCATCTGAAAACCTCTCTTGTTTAGTACTCGTTTAGTACATTAGTAATACTAAGTATATGTAAATTAGATATCTTAATTAAACTCTGATGTTAAAATCATATTTAAATAATAAAATATTGATATACAGTGGCAGAATTATCATCCAACTACAGTCAATTCTTCGTTGTACATATTTATCACTCATAAATATTCCTATTTTTTTTCCCCTCTTCTCAAACAAACTTCTAATTTACTTCAGGTTTATAAATGAAAGGTTCATATAAACGTTTTTATATATGTATAGTTTGAATCATTTTGTTAAATAAATATCATTTTCTCATTTTTACCTATTTTCTAAAAATATTCTTATTTATTAAAATTATTGTATCAGTTAAATATAAAACATTGTTCTTATTTATTTTTACTGTCTTATATAAATAAGTAGACAAATGTTAATTTTTTTTCAATTTTATTATATTTTACTATATGTAAGCTGAATTATTTATTATGTCATTAATGTAATAGATAAAAATACTAATTGTAACTAGTTCATTATTATTAAAATAATTTTATACAATCAATTATACAAACAAATTTCTGAAAGAATTTAATTAGTAACATACTGGCATTAATAATTATTTCACTTTTTATTAATTTTTAATTTTTAATACGAATCTGAAGATAACAGAAATTATTATTTGGATATATAATGTCCCACAACATATAATTTCTTGAAAATGATAAACAATCTTAGTTATCATTTAATTTGTCTATAATGTTCGATTGATTACTTAGTATAAAAATTATTATAAAAAATTCCTATTAAAATGTACAACTGAAATAAATATCATAAAAAAGATTAATTTTGTATAACAATAGATTGTTGAAATGTTTGGTCAAATTAAATTGATAACCAATTTTATCTTGTTTATTAAATAACTTAATGTAATATACCTAAATTTAACTATTTATTTCTTTACAGTATATTTTTTAGTTATAATATACAACCACAATTTTTTTTTTTATTACATCTATATAACTTTGAATTGCCTATTAAAATTTATATATATTTTTTTTTAGGTGTCTTATGCGGTTTCCTAGCACTACAATTCGGTTAGTGTTTTATTCACTGATAGATGAAATGGCACCACCTCCAGTGCTCCAGAATACATTAATTCAAACTCAAACTAGACCAATAGCAACACCTTCAAGAAGTTATGCAAGTCCTTTGAGTATAAATATTCCTCCTCAAGTTATCAAACAAGAATCAACATTTTTATCAAAGGAAAATAGATTTATTAGTCCTTTCCCTTCTCCTACTGGCACATTAAGGTAAATTTTATGAAAATGAAATTGTGTATTGTATTAATTTATGTGTGTATATATGAGTAATTGCAGGATGTGTTCATTGGATTTACTTATCATGTATTTGCAAATATGATTTAATAAATATTTATAAAAAAAAAAAAAAAAATGGTGATACGTTGATGAATATATTTTAAATAAATGAGTAGAAAAATAATCTCTATGTTATTATTTTGTATAATTTAAAGATTTTATTGGGCTTATAATATCAAAATTGATAACTTTACTTAATTATTAATTTCAAAAAAGTTATAATATTAATTTTTTTTTATTATTATTATTAATATGCTTAATATTAATTTTAATGGTGTTTGCTAGTGATATAGTTTTGGTAGGAGAAAATCTGGAAGAAGTTAATAATAAGTTAGATGAGTAAAAGATAGTTCTTAAAGGAAAGGGATTGAGAATTAGTAGGAATAAAACAGAGTATATAGATTTGACTTGAGAGAAAGATACCGAGGAGTTGAGGGTATGAGGAAACTAATGATAATAATTGGTGATGTAATGGATGAAGTCGAGAAATTTAAATATTTAGAATCATTTTTACAAAAGGACAGAGACTTTTACATGAATTTAAAACATAGGATTAAGTGCAGTTGGATGAAATGGAGAGAAGCTTCAGAAGTTTTATGTGATAAGAGAATTCCAATGAAGCTAATAGGTAAATTTTACAAAAGTGTAGTTAGACCACCAACTATTGCAATATGATTGAGAGTGTTGGGTGGTTGATAAAAAATATAGCAGAGTATGAGTGTTGTGGAAATGAGGATGCTTAGATGGATGAGTGGTGTAACAAGAAAAGATAGAATAAGGAACAAATATGTGAGATGTAGTATTGGTTTAGCGTCGATAGTGGACAAGATGAGAAAAAATAGACAAATGTTTTGGGCATGTGATGAGGCGAGATGAAACAAAAGTAGTAAGAATGGTTATGAAAATGAATGTTAATAGGAAACAAGGAAGAGAAAGATCAAATAAGAGATGATTGGATATGAATGAAAATGATATGAGAGCTATCCGTGTGTGCGTAAGGTATGTAGAAAATCAAGACGAGTAGAGGTTTGGGACATGGGTGGTGACCCTAAATAGTTGAGAGAAAGGCAAATTGAGAATTTAAATTTGTGTCATGCACAAATTAAATTTAAAAAAAGTGGAATTTTTCTATAAGTAGAGAAAATAATATTAAAAATCATAAAATTTGTGATATGAAACTACCAACATTTTCAAAAAATCTGAATGTATATGAAATTAACGTAATAAAAAGTTATAAAGTATGTTAATTTTTTTTAAAATTATATTTATTTGTTTATGTTACAGAATATAAAACTTGTTTGTTAAATAAAAATGAATTTAGTTTGATTATTTTAATTAACACGGGAGTTATAACAATTTGTAAATTTTCGTGTAACACCTTGGATATTATACTTAAATATACAAGGTTATTCAAAATGATTCATCTGATTTCTAATGCTTAGATAATTTTATTTTTTAGTCTTACAACAATATGTTATACATTAAGTAAAATAGAAATATGTCAAGTTTAATTAATTTTACCTATAAATGTTCTATATGAGTTCCTCTGATCACACAAACAACATCTTGTTGATAGTCAATTTCATTTTATACTTCTTATAGCATATCTTTTGTAATTGATTCCAAGAAATACACGGATACGCGAAGTCGGTCTGTGTTTTTTCTTTTGCCCAAACTCCCTGTTTCTTCAAACTGCTTATACCATCAACGTATGCTCTGAGAAGTCTGTGCATCAATCCCATAACAATAGTGAAAATCATGTTGCACGGTTATTATCGATTCACATTTTGAAAATCGCAACACACAAAACGCTTTCTGCTGTTCGGTCGACATATTTCCACAAAATAACTTATCACTTAAAAGCAATAATTGTAAAACAATTAATGACATTCTAAAACTTGGGTATACCCTCTATTAAGTGGTATATAATTTGATAAGATACAATTTATAATTATCATTTTATAGCTGTTTGAAATCGGATGAATTATTTTGAATAACCCTGTATATTTTGTATCATTAAGTAAATTTGAATTGAGAATATTTATTTAAAAAGAATTTAACTTATTTCATATAGTTATATAGTTCTAATATAAAGAATAGTGATTAAATAAAAGTTGTCATTTTTTTTTTACCTAGTGCTGCTAATTCATGTCCAACTAGTCCTAGAGGTGGACATAATAGACATACGCTTGGACCAGATTTACAAATGGCTGCATATGCAGCTGCTGTAGCTAATCCTGGTCAAATAGGGGTAATAGCTGCACCTACATCATCTGCTATTTATGTAGAAGAAAAGTAAGATATGAATATCTATTATAATTTTGAAATGTATTATTTTTTTATTTTATGAATTAGTTTAAGAATTTTTTAATGTTATATTAATATTTATTTTATTTTTATTTGCTCAGTAAACATCTAATAATGTCTAGTCAGAATAGTCGAGATGAAGAAACTAGCCCATTAGACAATACAGTTTTTGATGTTAGTATTGGTAGTGAACAATATGTTGGTGATTTTTATAGAAATGGTACATCAACTTCTACAGGACAAAATTATAGTCCTCCTGAAACTGTGATTCAAGATAGATCAACTCCTATAAATAATAATAATAGCAATTCTAATAATGCAAAGTCTAAAGATGAGTCTAAACCACCTTATTCTTATGCTCAACTCATAGTACAAGCCGTTGCTTCTGCTCCTGATCGTCAACTTACATTAAGTGGAATTTATTCATATATTACCAAAAATTATCCATATTATCGTTTTGTGGATAAAGGCTGGCAAAACTCTATAAGGCATAACTTATCATTGAATCGTTATTTTATTAAGGTAAATTTAAATATTTAATTTGCTTAAAATAGTTTGTTTTGTAATATCATTTTTAATGTAAATCATGGTACAATATATTATGTAATTAAACTTAAATTAAAGTAAAAAAAAAAGTAATTAATATGATAATATTATTAAATTTCTACAATTTATAATCCCTAGACTTAGTAAATTCTTTGTAATTAATTTTAATATTTATTTTTAAATATAGTTAAAATAATTATGTATTTGTATTATGTAGGTACCACGGTCTCAAGAAGAACCTGGTAAAGGTGCTTTTTGGAGAATTGATCCTTCCTCTGAACAAAAATTAATTGAGCAAGCTTTTCGACGTAGACGTATTAGAGGAGTCCCTAGTTTTAGACTTCATAATTCATTTGGAATGTCTTCAAGGTAATTAAACAAATAATTATGATAAATAATATTTCATACAAACATATTATATTATTAAAACTTATATTACTATTTGTTTTAGAAGTGCTCCTCCATCACCAAGTCATATTGCTGGTGGTGAATTGTCAATTGCCGATTCATTATCAAGAGAAACTTCACCATCGCCTCCAGTTTCTTCTTCAGACCAACAACCAGATGAAGTTTGTTTGACAAATTCCATCCCAAATCAAACTAAATCACCAAATAAAATTTCTCATACAAATGGTGTTCTTCATTATGTATCATCAACAGGTAACTTAAAAAGAAATATCTTTCATAGTAAATTGTATTTTATTATTATTGTTTTTGATGTAGAGATTCATTTGGGTAATTTTAAATGTAATTATATTTATTACAATTATTTTTTATTTAAGAAATCGATTTTGAAATTATATATTATTAAGGATATATTATTTATTTCATTTTAGATTTCAAGTCTTTTTTTTTTTATATATATATATATTTCCTAAGTATTTTGATTAATTTATTCTTTTAAATATCACCTGTATGTTATTTAGGATGTGATTAATTAATTTATAATTTTTAACTTATTTGAACATTCAAATGAATTCCAGTATGTTTATTATTTTATGCAACATATTATAATGTCTTATTTGTGAAATTTTTTTTTTCTAGCTAACAATGAAGCTTCTGAAATGCAAAGTCCTCAGCAATTGACATTTTTGAAGTCTCGACTAGTCTTGCCAGTGACAACATATAGTAAATCTACAACTAGACACATAACAATAGTGAACAATGGACTTCCATCATCTCAACCCGGTAAACATAGTTATTTATAATAGAATAGTATTAATATAATGAATATATGTTTTAATTAATATTTGATATATATAACACATAAATACATAAGTTCTATTATTAGAATTTTTTTTTCTTAAAAAATAATTTGACTATAAAATATCCTTGATTATTAAGAAAATTATCAAAAAAATATAAAATATAAATAAAAATTCTTTTCACAGGAAGTACAACTAAAACTAACTTAAACTTCATTACCTTTCCTCCACCACTCAAAGAATCTTTGTTACCACAAGCTCCTGTGATTGTACAAACATTAGATCAAACTTTTGATGCGTAAGTAATAAGACTAAATATTTTGAATCACTAATATACAATTATTTTATTTTGTTATTTTAGTTCTAAGTTAAATCATTCATTAAATATTGAAAAAGCAGTTAACCATCATAAGCAAGTAGAAACAAATGATGTAGATGAGGATATATCTCAAAACAATCCTACACAAGGTATAGAAATAGAATCTGGTGAATTTGGAGTTCAAGATATTCGTGAAGAAATTATTGATGATACTCAAAAGACAATTGAGGAAAATATTGATCAGGTAAAATATTTTAACAATTTTTTTTATTTGAAAAAAAAGCAATACATCTTTTTGAAATTACTGTTAGTAATTTTTTTTTTTTTTTGATTAGTTAAGTTAATTTTTATTTATCTAATTTCGACTATCTTTTATAGTCTAAAGTATTTAAGCAAGATGAATCTTCTGAAAATGGAATTGAAAATGGAAGCCAACAACAAGTTGTTGATGAGGTTGAAGAGGAGGAAGAAGTAGCTGGAGAAAATCATTTTGATGAATCTAAAGAACCAGATACTAATTATTCTGATAATTTTCAAGAACCACAAGCTAAGCGTGCCAAATTAAATTATTTTCAACAAGAAATAAATGGCGTCCCTTAAGGTAAATTGCATATTAAAATTAAAAAAAATTATTGTTATAATATTTAAATAGGTCTTTTCCTAATATGTTTTTTTTTCTGTACATATGATTATGTATAAATATTAAGTGGGCTAAAAAATTATTGTTAATGTAATAAATTGTTCTTTTTAATTAATTTTGAATTATCTAGCTTAAATCAAATTAGGTTTTTCATTCTGTAAAATATTTAGTTACTCTATCAGTTAAGTAATATTTTATTTTTGCTTGAGCAGAATTATAGGCAGTATATTATTATATAATAATTAGTTACAATGCTAATGCTACAATCAATGATAGAATGTACGTGTAAGAATGTTGTATTTTTGCTAACCATTATTTATGACTGTTTTAATTATATACATATACACATGTATGTTTGTATGTATATATATATATAACATAATTATTAAATTTTAAAAAAAAAAGTTACAAGGTAGTCCTACATTTAATATGATGACAGCCATTATTATTTTTTCCTTTGTCTAATCATGTTCCTTGTACATTACCGTAATAACATATCTATTGTAAAAATTAATTCAATTTAAATTATCTTCGCAGTTCCTTTTTGGTTTATAGGGAAATTATTTCTTTTTAAAGTGCAATTAAATTTCAATCTTTATTTTTTATTTGTTATTATTTTTTTTGTTGATTATGTATGTTATCAAATTAAAATAAATTGCCATAAATTTTAACCTGTTTTGGGACAAAAACTTTTCGGTTTAATTTATTTGAGAATTTTCTGTTATAAAATTCAATTTTAATTATTATGTGATTAGACATTTTATATTGTGCAAAAAAATATAATTATTTTTATAAAATAAGTTTTTTGTCTACTTAATAAAATGTGTTACCATTTGTGTTTAGAAAGATTTAGTTTACATTGGTATTAAAATTAAATTGAAAAAGTTTTGGTCTCAATTTGTTGGGTTAAAGTGTAAACAAACATTTTAATGTTTGATTTTTTTAAACATCTTGTACATTTTATTGTTTATTTATATAATATAAATTTTCAATGGTATTTTTCATTCAGAAAATAATTATTTTTTCATTTGGTCCTCTTCTATAATAAATAAAAATTATTTATGTAATTATATATATAATAATTTGCACCAATGCAAATGTATAATATAAATAGGTATAGAATTGTTTTAGGTGTCTTGATTCATTGGACCTGAGGGAGACCTTGCCCCACCATGAATTTGTAACCTATTGTTTGTTACCCTAAGCAGTTCCAACAAGCACAAATATTTTTTAAAGTATTGTAATAAACATGATGTTGTTAGTCATTTATATCATATAATAGATTCAAATTGTATAAAGTAAAAATATAGTCAACGCAATACTTTTTAGCACACATGTAAGTGTAAGATTACTATTTACTTTATTTTGTTGAGACATTAAATTTATAAATTATTTAGTTCGAGTGTTATTAATAAAAAAAACAAATGTTTATATTTTCTGCGTCTTTCCCTCCATTTCTTTCCCATCTGATGAAAAATCGTCACCTTTTATTTTCTCCCTTCGTTTTATTATCATCATCATCATTATTATTAATACGCCATGGTAACGTATATAGTTGGTGTACCGATTTCGGTATGAGATGACGATATTGAACAGTGCGTGTTTAGACAAATAAATCGTTGAAGAAAAAAAAGTTAAAATAATACAAGCGGAACCGAAGACAGCCAGCAGCTGTTATATGTGACCGGGATTGCGCCTTTCCAATTCCAATAAAGCGTAACGGTAAATACAGTGTGACCAACGACATTCGGTACTCGATGATAAGCGCCCGTTTTGGACGCAACAAGTACGTTGGCCGCTCCAAGGTCACACGGTATTACCGTACGTAGAGAACTAATGGCGATCCGATGTGGCGGCACTGAGGTGCTCGGTGAAAACATTCGTCGGCAATGGCGTGTACGTGGATGGCGAAAGGTATTCCGTAGTTTTTAACTGGCGGCCGTGTTCACGTCGACGGGAACCGAGCAGAGCATCAACAACGGAGAGCGCGGGCGAGTTATGTAGTGTCGGTGCGTTGTGCTTTGATTTGTTTTTTTTTTTTTTTTTTACAAACCACCCGTATTGTTTTTGGCTTTATTTCCACGGAAGAATAAAAATTAGGAAAAGTAGTTAGTTATTAGGAAAATTCACGATCAGCGAATAGCGGAAAAAAAAAATTGATAAAATCAAATTCTCGCGCCGGAAAAGCCCGAGCCGCCGCGGGCCGTACGAAAGACGTCGAATCGGGGCCACCGAAAGCTGACGTCTGAGCGTGGTGAGTATACGAGTCGAGTTTTCGTCGTTGCTGCGGTGCCGTACCGTGTCATCGCGTCGTCCCCGCTTATGTTCGCCCGTACTCCGCCGTACAGGGCCTTCTCTCCAAAATGGCTCTGCCCCTACCTTTACGTGGCGCACATGTACGTACGTTGTGTGTGTGTGTGTGCGTGTGTTTTCATCCCGACTTGGGTCAACGGTGGTGTGTCGCCGCCCGCCCGCCACCACCGACGTGTTGTCCCTCTCCTAGGAGCATTTTTTCCACTGTTTTATTTCGTGTTTTATTTTTTTTTTCCTCACACGCGTCATGTTCTTCCCGCGATAACGGTACTCCACTCGCACTTACGGTCTACGTTGACGACGACCACTGTTCGTACCACTGTTGAACTTGAGTTGACGATCTGGTTTAATGATCTAATTATCGCTTACGTTCTTTCCATTATTCGAATTTTTTTTTTTTATCTCGTCCGTCGTTCAGATAACATGTCACGCAACTAAACCTTGCACTGAAATGCTGTTAATTAGCGCCGCCCGTGAGTTCGACTACGGGCTCTTTGGCTTGCCTCCTCTGCTGTGTAATTTTAAAATAATATTAACCGAGCTTATTAGATTTTCATACATGTATTTATTTATCTGTTGGTACCGTCTTGAGAAAGTACCTACATGGCGCCGCATACATGGTCAATTTATAATATTTAGACATTAAGTAGGTCTTGTCACATCCTGGTTCTTTAGAATAATACAATTTTTTTCTTCATTATATAGTATATACGCGATTGGATAGAAAGTGAAAGCGTATACGGTTTGTGACCGTCTATATCGCGCTTGTGTGTGCGTGTGTGCTTGTATTTGAGTTTTTTGTGTGTGTGCATGCCTGCGTGTGATTTACTTTTTAAGACGCATTCCGATGCGTGTGCATTTTTCGAAACGTTTGCTGACAATTCGAGACAAACTTGTTGACTGTTTTTAAGTTTTTCTTAGTAATTCATGTTAACGGTTTATCTCTTTTTTTTTTTTTTATTTAATTGACGTAAAGGAGAAGTGAATAACATAACATCCAGTTTAAAACAAAAGGTAGTGTCTGCTTTGACACGCATCATCCGGATTATCTATCCAGCAACGTCTTTTTTTTTATATTAATATACATTTTGTCTACTTCTGAAAATGGTGCACATAGATTCGTGTGATCATCTAAGCCAATTAACACTTGCCTCCTAATGGTACGTTTATTATCAATTGCAATCACTGTATGTGTAGTACATATTACCATTGGTTTAATTTGCATTTTCTTCAGTTTTATAAATCAAATTAAGTTCTACAGTTCTTAGTTTTGTTTACTTATAACCAAGTGTCACATAACTTTTATACAAATTTTTATTTCATAGTAATATAACTATTGTTTAATTTAATAGTTTTATTCAAACTTTATCAAATTTATTTTAATTCTTATTAACTGTTGAAATTATTTCATGTCTCTGATCCAAAATACATTAAACAATTTATTATTTTACCATTTTATAATATACTGATTCAGACATTTCTCCAATATTATATATTTCAAAGATGATAAATTTTTTTAAATTTCTTTGTTATACATTTCTAATACAGGTATAGGTATTTGCAGTGCCCATTAAAATTGTTATCAATATTTTTTATAACTCTGACTCTGATTTTATATAATCATTCTTTAAAATGAACACAAACATATGATAAAAATTTCTAGTAAGAAATAAAATTACGATTTAATGATATTCTTGTTTTTTTTAAATTAACTGAAAATATAACTCTAGCAATTTTTATAACACATAAAGAAAAACATTTCAAGATAAAAACAAAGCTGCTATAGGGTTATTAAAAATGGTTTGTACAATAATTGTTATCTTTAAAAATTTGAGTTCAATTAATTTTGATTGTAATATATATTTCAGTTATTATTACATCTGAGTTTTGAGTTCTTTTAATTTTTCCAGTTGAGCTGCTTTTGTTATAAAATTAAATTAAATTTTATTCTGATAGGATTTTTATTGGATAAGCATTGCGTCAATAACCTATTTGAGATAAAATGTAATAACTGGATAACCAAGTGACCTTCGTAAAATTCTCTAAATATTGATTAAATAATACTAGTAGTTTTATGTCACTATTTTATAAAATTATTTTTAGTTTTTAACAAATATGTATGTATCAACTAAGGTTTTATTATAAAATTAAATTAGATGATGAGTTAGAAATAATTAAAATATTAACTTAAATAAAAATGTAATATTTTGAATTGAATCTTTAAAATCTTATTTAATTTTTTAAATCATCTTGAGAAATTATTTTAATATAATATAAAAACTATTTAATTAAGACATCATCATTTATCATATATTAGCATTTTAATTTTACTTAAAATGTAATATTCTAATCATGGCAGTAACAATTTGTGCTCTGAAAATGTGCATTTACAATTTAAAATATTCTGAATTATAAAGTAGTTTCTAAGATAAATGTAAACCTAGTTATCCATGAATTATCCAGTATAGGTTAATAAACCGTTAAATTTTTGTATTATTCAAGCCTTGATTAATATATATTTATAAATAACTTGTCGAAACAAATAAATATGAAAATATCTCAAAATTTATATTATTATAATGTTATACTTTTATATGCACAATTGTGTTATTTTATGTGTTCAAGATATAAAATGAATATCATATTAATAGTATTATTTAAAATAATACTAATACTCTTATAATCTATTTTGAATAGCATATGTAAGCATTTTTAGATTAAATAAATGCCAAGAAAAAATAAAAGTGATTGTTATTTATGATCTACATTATTTACAAATTAACTACTATTTAATTATATTGTAAACATTTGAATAAAACTTTATTTATATTTTGAAGAAAAATAATTTCCTTTAAATCATTTCAATTATCTACCACATTATATAATGATTTAATAGTCCTTAGAATTTCTAATTATTTTTTGATTTATGTTTCTATTAAGTAAGTAAATGTATTTAAGCTGTATAAATATTAAAAATATATGCACCTAGTTTAGTTATATTTGTTAAATCAGTTAAATGTCTTTAAAAATAAAATAAATTACGTATTTGTTATCAAATTTAAAATATACCAACACACATATCTATTTATTTTTTTAAATAAAATTGATAAGGATAACTAGAGAATATAAAAAATAATATATATAAAGAATATAATTAAGATCATACCTTACTTATATTACATATTATCATAAAATTTTACTTAAAAATAATAGTTTAGTTTGTATTTTATGAAAAAATATTTAAATATATCATGGTAAATACTATGAACATATTTAATTAGTATTTTATTAATATATCTGTAATTAGTTTTTCATACATGACTTTAATTTAGTTTAATATTTTCTTTAAGTTATTCTTAATTTGTAGCTAATTTTATAATAAAATTTATTATTTTGCATGTATTATGACTTAATGTTTTATTTTGTAGATTAAAGTATGAATACAGGAAGTTATCCTACATTTGTGACCGCTGCGCCGGCAACTTCATTCAACCCCTGTTCAAGTGCAAATATGACTCAGGTGAATGCGGGCAATAAATTTACCAATGTCCAACAACAGACAGCTACAGTAAATACTAATACAGTAGTTAATACTTCTAATACAAGCGGACAAGTTGTTGCATTATTAAACAGTGATGAAGCTGGCGTTACTTACTTAAGACCACTTGATTCAAATGGTTTTGCTGTTAATTTAGCTGGTGTTGGATCTTCTAACCAACAAGGACAAGTAATTTAAATATATTCATATTTTGTATTAATAATATAATCATTGATAAAGATTGTTATGTTCATATTGTTTGGATTTAAATGTAAATATCTAACCAAGCATAGTATATTCAAGACTAATAAGGGATAGTCTAAAAAAATCTAATTTATTCTGCATATTATACATAGTTCTAATGTTACAATAATTACATTTCTTTATTTAGATATTTACTATTCCCATAACTGTTCCTGGTTCAAAGCCTGGTGAACAAAGCCAAACTATACAAATTCAAGTTGTTGGTCAAGGTGGTATATCTGGAGATAAACTATTGCCAGTTTTTGGACCTGTGTTACAGTTAGCATATAACCAACAACAAGACAATGGAAGCATTCAACTTCAAGTAAGTACATTTTATTATATTTTGAATTGCAGTATAGTAATTTAACATTATTTATTTATTAGTTACAACAAGATGGTGATGTTTCAAATGACCAAATACATAATAATAATAATGATTCCATGCAATCATCTGACTTATTGCAAGAAGTTCAAGAAGACCAAGTAATTAATAAATAATCAATTTTTATTTGCATTTTGCTTTTATATATATATTTGTATGTATAGGAGATGATACAAGATGTTAAACCAGTAATTATCGAACAAAGCAGCACAGATAGTAATGGTATGCAATTTCCATTGGCCGTTGTGGTAAATCAAGATATGGTAGTGCGGCGTAATCAGCAAGATAACAAAATAATTGGCGATCAAAAAGATAATCAGGCGGACAAACGATTAAGAATTCAAAATGAACAAGATTCAGGTAAATATTGGTAAATCTTGGTCAAATTATTAACTAAAATAATTGTTAAAATTTTTTTTCAGCCAGTCAATATGTGATGACTTATTCATCTAACACAAGCAATTCTGTTTCATTAGCTGATTATATATCAATGAATCATGATAATATTCCTCTTGGACACTTTTTAAAATTTTCACCTGATAATAATAAAAGAGAGAGTATGGAATCAACTGGGACTCAAGAAGATGGCAATAGTGAAATGGTTGTGTATGAAGATGCTAATAGTCAAGTAATTATTATCTTATTTCAATTAGGATATTATACATGTTTAAAGTATTAAAGTTTATTATGATTTTAACAGTAACAGTCATAAATCACATAAAAAAAATTTATAATATATATATATATATATATATATATATATTGTATTATATTTAATGTTACTTGTTGATTTAGAACAATTCTATATGTAACTTATATAAATAGAAGAATATTTATATTAAAATTATTATTTTTGCAAGTATATTTCCACAAATCCTATATAAATAAAGTATTCACATTTATCTAGTTTTTTTTATATCCTATCAATTGTTTACTATACTATACAATAATTGATTAATGAAAATAAACAATTAATTCTTATTCTCCTAGAATATCTGCATTCCTAAGTAATTACAAATGTTAAACTCTTCATATTAACATAGTAAATATATACCACATCCAGCAAGTGTCTTGTCCAGTGGTTCCCAATTAGTGTGAAGCCACGGACCTCTAACTATAACTTAAAATGGTCTGAGGACCCTATTTTGTAAATGCTTACTTTTCAATTTTGTTTAATTATGAAAATGATAAAAATATGTATGATTTATTTTAATTTGACTAACATTTTTTTTGTAATATACCACACACATTTTCTAAAAATAAAAATTTTCAATAAAAGATTTCTTTGATTTTCAAACTTTATGAGACAAGTGAAACTTTTCTTTTTTGTTTATAATTTTGTCTAAATTTGGCTGCATGCTTGATATTTTCACTCTTAATTCAGCATCATTATTAAATCTATTACAGTATTTGTTTTTCATGTAACAGTATGTAGAAAAAGCTTGTTCACATCTATACTTTGTTTAAAAAGGGATCAAATATCTTAAAGCTTTCTCGGCCAATTGCTTTTGATCATTTTAAACAATTAACCAAAAATCAATTAATTCATCTTGTTCTTGTTCAGAAAGATTTTATCTATCTATTTTTTCAATACACATATTTTTTGGGTCAGGTTGATGATATATTTATACAAAATTGATTTTATCTTTTTCACAATAATCCAGTTTCGATATTCCAAAAATACTCGGAATTTCAAATGACTACAAAGTTAATATATTTATATATTTATAATTATAAATATAATTATATATATATATAATATATATTTCACTAAAATAAAATAAAAAAATCATTACAGTATTACATTACTGCGGAACCCCTTAAATCAACCGTAGACCATCAAATGGGAACCACTAGTCTAATCTATAGTACTCTCAAGTTTTTTTTTGGAATAATACAACTGGTTATATATTATTGCATATAATATACATATTAATATATTTGGTTTTAACTAGTTTAGTAAAATATTTACAGTATTTTTAACAATAAATATAATAATTTATTTCCTATTAATTTTAATTTACTAATTTAAATATAGATTTGTATTTATTGTATTTAATAAATATGTTAAAATGATTTGTCAACTTTTAGGAAAAGGGTAAAAGGAAAAAAAAATACAAAAAGAAACCACCAGCTGCTCGAAAACCTCGACCTGGGCAAATACATATTGCTACTGCCTTAGATGGTACTCTTTTGTTTTGTTGTCCAGAATGTAGTATGGCTTACCCAGATAAAGAAATGCTTGAACAACATTTAGTTGCTCATAAAATAGAAAGAAGATTTATTTGTGATCTTTGTGGTGCTGGACTTAAACGTAAAGAACATTTAGAACGGCATAAATTAGGTCATAATCCAGAACGTCCTTTTGTGTGTAATGTGTGTTGTAAAGGTAAATCTTAATTTTTTTTTCATTTTGTAATATCTAAGACCACTTTTTTATTATATTTATATTAATCATATTAAATTATACAATTTAGGTTTCAAGAGAAAAGAACATTTAAATTTGCATGCTGTAATCCATTCAGGTGTAAAGACTGAAGTATGTCAGGATTGTGGTAAAGGTTTTTATAGACGAGATCATTTAAGAAAGCACACTCAAAGTCATATTACCAAACGTCTAAAAGAAGAGCATGCTGCGCTTCAACAATTAGCTGAACAAGTAACAGTATCTGATCGCCAAAAATTGTCTGTCCCAGAGTTGATTCAAAATCAAGCTCATTCTACACCAATCATTAATCTGGCTCATCAAGAAATGATTATTGATGCTGTTGCTAGTGGAAGACACACCCCTACCCCTCCTAATGATCATCAAATTGTCATTACCAAAGGAAACCAAAAACTTACTGAACAAGAATTAATTATATTGCAACAGCAACAAATTCAACAGCAGCAGCAACAAATACAACAACAACAACAGCAGCAGCAGCAGCAGCAGCAGCAACAACAACAACAACAACAACAACAGCAGCAGCAGCAACAGCAACAACAACCAAATAGTCCAAATATAGCTCAACAAGAGATGATTATTGAAGCTGTAGGACAACAACAACAAAGTCCGTCTTCACCACATGTAGAACATCATCAAGTAGTTATTACTAAACTGGAACCAAATGAAGACTCTAGAGAAAACGAAAGTATTGTATTGACTCAGACAGATGCTAGAGAAGCACTTGGTTTACTGCACCATCAACCTCAATGACCTCTACTCTCAATTACTAAGGTGACAATTAAACAGAAACCACCATAATAATGCAAGTATACTAATTAATCTTAATTATTTCATAAAAGTCATTTAAACTAAAATCAATATATATTATTTTAGACATATATTTTTTTACACTTTTAAAAATATTCACTTTATATTTTAACAATGAGCACATAAATTACATTTAAATAATAAAAGTAAGTAGTATAATAACTGTACAATAACTGTGTAGCTTGTATGAAGCATTTTACTGTGGTGAGATATTATAACCAATCATTGACAAAAAAAAAATAAGTATCAATTTTTACTAACCTAGAGGATATTTGTGAATTGTGTAATTGTTTTAATATTTTAAATTGCCAAACAATATAATTTTAAAATCATTAAATATTTCATATAATTATTAGGTATTTTAACTGAATTCTAAATTATTTGATTTGTTAAATAGAGGATTGTGGGGAGAGAAGAACATTGATCCCTTTTCAATTGAGTGAAAATAAAATTTTTACCAAACCTTTTATTTGTTGCGGACATGATATTGTTATCCAAATGAAAAAATGAAACCTTTAATAATCACATTTATTGATATTTAAATTTCAATAATAAATCAAGATCATAGAAAACTACTGTTGGTGTACTATTGATTATATATTTTCTATTTTTTTAAATTTTGAAAAATCTTAATGACTTAGAGATATTATTCTATAAAATCTTTTATAGTCTATTTTATTTTTTACAAATATATATATTTCTAAAATTCTTTATTGTTGCTGGAAATATTGTGTAAACATGTTATTTTTATTTTTTACTAAACATTTTATTGTTTGTTATTTTATTATTAAAATTTATATGTATAAAATTTAATATTATGGTAATTTAGTTTGTTAACAAATATTTTAATAATTATGTAACCCATTCTATATTTTAATTAAACAATTTATAAAACAATAAAATATGTTTTTAAATTTCTATAACCATGAATATGTCAATTTCCTATTAATGCTTGATAGTTTGATAAGTTTTTATGTTACTAAATTGTATATAAGATTACTTAATATTTAAATTTTTTTTAATCACATTCTTTGACAGGGACGGCCGTTTTACATTTAAACAATTCATATTGTGTCAGTTAAGATCTTAAAATTATTGTAACTTACAAACAAGTAAATAACAATTATTTTATTACCAAATACAATAAAATTAATGCTTTTTTAAATGTCTGCTACATTATAATTATTTTTATTTTTTTTTTTTAAGTAAGCACTGTGATACAAAGAAATTAAAATTAATTTATGTCTATGGCTTTTTCACTGTATTGTCTTAAGACATCAGATATTGATTATGTGATAAGTTTTAGGTTATATATACATATATATATATATATATATATATATATATGAATATATGTATGTATACATAATCTGCATATTTATAAACAATGTATACTATGATTTTAGAACTAGCAATAATATTAATTTAATTTGAGGGTAAAAGAATAAAATTTTAGCTTAGTTATGTTTACTCTAAGTTAGATAATTATAATCTAGCATAATGAAAACCGTTATTTTGTGTTAAGATTATTTTTTGTTTTTGTTATTTTGTCAATTAAATTGTCTAAACCAAAAAAAAAAAAAATTATGAAAAAATATTGTAATTAACTTATTACGAATCTACGTAAAATGTTCTGTAATTTTTAATATTAACTATGTGATAAGTTACAATGTAAATAGAGGTGCATATCATCATCTAGATCTATAAGTGTTTAAACAAAAATGACAATATTTTTTTTACTTAATATGAATTTTTGTACAGCTATTTTTGTTAACCATATAAAGAAGGACAAAGTGACCTATATTTTAATTGAATTTCAGTAAAGTTTGATGTTATTAACTACGATCACTTTTATATTATTTATGTTAACATTTATACTTATGTGTAAGGAATGTTTTGTATTATATAAAAATAATAAAGCATTAATATTGTTGGTTGTATGGGCTAGGTTAATTCATTTTTATTTAGTTCAGTTTACATTATATTATTTTGTCTTAATATTTTTGGTTAAACGGTTTTGAATAATACATGCATTTATTATCAATGATTAACATATATTTCTTTGTTTTAGTTTTATTTATACAAATAAAAATAAATGCATGTTATTTGTGTGTTTATTGACAGTTTAAGTGACTTATTACTTATTTCTTTTTTTATATACTTATACCAAATTATACTTAAAAAATATTTTTTTTATAATTTTCTCTTGCCTTGCAAATTGTACTCCTATTTTGATGTCAACATTATTACTGCTTTTATACCTGAAAATTATAGGCATTGGGTCCTAATGTTTTCATATCATATATTAATTTAAAATGTATCTCGATTTTGCATCTAGTTTAAAAAATTGTTTCGTTATTACTAAATAAATACAAAATTTATTTTTCAAATGGATGTATATCAACATGCATTAGTTATTTAATTTTTTATCATATCTGTACGAAACAAAACACTGGGTACAGACCAAAAACAACTATTAATGTTATATAATCTATTAAATTGTGTTCAAAATAACTAGTAGGTTTAGAGTATTAATTTATCATTGATTCATACATTTGGATACTATTGATTATATTTAATTTCATGGGAGCTAATGGGTGTAATATAATAATAGTGATCCATCTGAAATAAAAAAAAAATGAACACATTTCCCAACTTGAATATTGCATTTCGAATTATGTTATCAATTCCTATTACGTCAGCTGGAGCAAAGAGAACATTTTCTAAATTAAAACTTATTAAAACATATTTTCGAAGTACCATGTCACAACAAAGATTTATTGGACTTGCTACAATTTGTATAGAAAAAGAACTTTCAGAACAACTAAATTATGAAGATATAAGTAAATTTCCATCCAAAAAAAACTAGAAAAATTAAAGAATTAAAATTCATAATTGACAATATTTTATTTTAACAATATATTCTGTATTTAAAATATAAATTGTTCAGTATACATTTATTTTTTAAAGTTCTTTTATAAATTAAAATTATTACTTACCTAATAGTTATTATAAATTTGTTTAGTAAAAGTAATTATTAGTAATATTTGTATTTTGAGTTTTTATAATAATGATTAAGATGATCAGTTTATTTTTTATGTAAATAATTTAATACCAAACTATTGTACAGTAGTTGTTTGTTTAAAAAATCAATGGACAAAATTATATTTTGAATTAAATCTATAATTAATTTAGAATGGCAATGTAATGTATAAGATACGAATGAGAGCCCCACATTTTTTATTTGCTCTGACACTGTCTTTAAGTGATGTCCAACTCATGCAAATGCACAGACCGAAGGACAATGAGTAATGCTTTTGAAAATAGCTCTTTTCGACAGTGTTGATTTTCTTAAAATCTTAGTGATGTCGAATGTAGGACGAGTGTTAAATTAATCCAAATATTACAATTGGCGGATTCATTTAATTGATAGTTACAGTCTGTAAAAATTTAGGAGGTTTAACGGTTTTTTTTTTTAAATTTTTTTTATCCACTTTAGTGGTCGTTTGTACCTATCATGTGTATTGTACTCAGGGACGTATTTAGAAATATGACACCAGGGGGCAACAATAAATAACACTTCATAATACCAAATACAAATTTCTGCGGTTGAAAAAGATCTTTCTGTAGAACAATTCATTGCTGGTGTCACAAAAACATTCTAAGTACAATGTCAACATAAGGATAGACTGTTTGTAAATCTTTGGATCTATCGACAGTACTCGACCATTATCGAGTATGTGTGTGTGTCGTCGTGACGCTGTGATTGGCGATTTATATATTTTTTTTTTGAGATACACTTTTTATTTTGTAAAGAAGTTTTACTTCAAAAATATTAGATCATTAAATATTGAAAATATAAAAAATTAGCCACCCTCTTATATTCAGCTGCCCGGGGCAACAGCACCCTGTAGCTCTCCCTAAATACGGCCCTGGTTGTACTCCAATGGAAATTATCATCAACATTTTAAAACTAGTTTTATAATATAGCTCAATTACTACGTTATGTAGTTATCAGAATTTAATTTAATTTGCTTGTCGATGTAGTACTATAACTCTTGTGCCTCAAATGTGAATCGGTCACGCGTAAGTCAAGAAATGTTAATATAAAACTTCCTTTCCAAACGTATTAACTGTCACATTATTATGGTTGTGCAATTATGTTGCATGGATTAAGTAGGCTTACAAAATATTTTTGATAAACTTAACGTCTTTACATGGAACGAGTTATTAAAATGGATCCGTATTTATGGTGCACGAGTCGAGGGCTAGTTTATTCGGCGTGCATACAATCAGTCGTCTACAAGTAGCGTAGTAAACGGTTTTCGTCAGGCGCAAATCCAGGTATAGTGACACCCCCCCCTTGAGTATGTTATACTTAAGTCTTATAAAGGTATAAAAATTCATCATGAACCGTGATGAACACGTATTTATCATGACGAAATTTATACATATAACGATAACGGTAATGTAATGTCGGGACCAGGTTTCCATTACACTGTTTTATCTAATAAACTAAAGCCGTGATTTTGTATCGTTTCATATACGATTTAAAATATATGTAAAAAACAAAATGTCCATTTGACATTTTAATAAAATATTCAAACACTTTCTCATACATTAATATAATACACATGAATAGATATTCATGTATAATATACTTAAGTATTTGTAAGCTTGTACAATAGAGTATACGTAAAGTTATTATTTTGTTGTATATAATTTTGTCGATTAATTTTAAATAACACACCCCTTTTAAAATACTTAGCTACGCGCCTGGTTTTCGTGGTCATTATTATTTTTCAACAGTAAACTCGAACTTGTTGGTTTTCCAAGCCGAGTGACCGTGGATACGGGGTTTGGCGCGTAAACGAATTAAGGGTAGTTTGAAAGGGCGCCAATGTTTTGTTCATGGAAAAATATGTTTACGTTTAACGCTATATTGATTATAAGCTGACGCTGCCATTTTGTATCGGGCTTTTTAATTTCATAGCTATACAGGCTAAATTTAGTATATTTTGTGTCACTTCTCATCTCGTCTCCAAAGTGGTTAATCGTTTATAACGTAATATAGTTACCATTCGAAATATACCGTAGGCAACCGTTGTTGCGGCACAATCTATCACCACCATGACTTCGACGTTTCGTTCAAGCGACATACTCCAACAAATGGACTTCGCCATGATAGGCACCCATTTCGCTTCTGGGCCCCTTCAAATAGACCAGGACTTATCCGGTATCGGTGGCATACACTTGACCGGAAGTAACGGCGGGTCGCAACAATACTCTAACGACGGGGAAGTATCTCCGCCCAACGGAATGCCACCGTCGTGGCAGAGTATTGCTGCGCCAGGGTCAACAGTAGCCGACTACCTGTCTCATTTGCCGGCCACACTTACTTTGCATCATTTCCTGAAATATTCGGGGGAAAGTATCAAAGATAAGGAAGAACCAAAGCCTAAAAAGAGGAAAAAGGCTGAAAAACAAGTAAATACTAATTGTTATTCTCTGACAGCTCCACAGTTCAAACCTAAGCCTGGCCAGATAAGAATAACTAACTGTGCAGACGGAACAACTATGTTTGGATGTCCCGAGTGTCAAGCGGAATACCTTGACAAACATTTGCTGGAAGAACATCTCAGCAGCCACGCAACCGAACGGCGATTTGTTTGTGACATTTGTGGTGCAGGACTTAAACGTAAGGATCATTTGACAAGACACAGGCAGAGCCATAGTTCCGAAAGACCATTTGCGTGTACCGTTTGTGGTAAAGCGTTCAAACGCAAAGAACAGCTTACTCTCCATAAAGTAGTGCATACAGGTGAGAAAAGACATGCTTGCATAGAATGCGGCAGAGCATTTTACAGAAAGGATCACTTAAGGAAGCATGCCAGGAGTCATGCTGCAAAAAGAGATAAAAGTGGACAGCAAACATGTTAGTCATTAAAAAATGTTTTAACACAACTGCATATGGCCAATTTATATTTATTTACTTTAATATGTATAATATAAATATATATACACATATACGCATTTGTGTACATATTTATATTCAGTTTAACATGTCTTGCAATATTACTATCGCTTATAAACTAATAACAATATGCGAGTGTATTATACTCAACATAATTCCATTACCTTACCCTATACGTTTGTAAATAATTATGTAATTAGAGATTATAAATTTGTTTTTCTTAATGTTAAAGATTTGTATCATCTATAAAATGAAAAACTACCATTGTAAGTAGTTGAATATTATATTGTACACAATATAGAAAAAATATATTAATTATTTAAACGGTGTATACTATATATATATATATTTTTTTTAAAACCATCAGTTTATACATAGGCACAGTTAAGGTAAAAATGGTGGAGGAACCTAGTTCCTCCTAGCAATTAAAACAACAAATTAATTTGTTGAAATAAAATTGGTTTTTTGAAATAGAAGAAATACTAGAAGAGCTTAGCCCTTCCCCCTAGTTGCACCTATGAACTTATATCTAATTTATAATGAAAAGATAAATTGTTTGAATAATATATAATATTTATTCATGTTTTAAGGGTAAAAAAGTTGAAATTTACATACATATTTATTTTTTTCCACCCCAGCCCCAAAGACCTTTAACAAACCCAGAAATACCTTCTTTATTAGCTGGATCAGAAACAGCCTGTTGTTTTTTAAAAGCTGGGAGTCTTACATCATTTAATACAACATCAAAGAATAATGGCTTGCATGGTATTTCTTCCATTTCAGGTGGTATTTTTATTATATTAGGATCTTTACTCAATATACTTGAATCTTCGTAATATTCTTCCAAACGTTTTGTTAAAGGTAGCTGAAATTTATAAAATAAAATATTTTTTTAAGAGATTCTTGGACAAAAAATAAGTAAAACTACTTTTTGCAATTTAGCATTCTTCAAGCTATCTAACTCCTCTTCATTATCTTGTTCGAGAACACTTTGAGCATGAGCACAGTATTTAGATGACTCTATTGTATTCACCAAATTACTTAAACGAATCTTCAAATCATCATCCACTTCATTAATAGCAGAAGATGCATGAAGCAATGCACGTTCATACATAGCCATGGTATCCCTCCAACGATGCAGAGTACTTAAACTTTGACCAATATAGTAGCATCTAAAAAATAAAGTGATAAAAAATGTAATACAATATTGAGTTATTAATTTACCTAAATGCTTTATAAGCTTTTGCCTTGATATTTAAATTTTCTTGGAATTCTGCATCGTCTTCTAAGCCAGGTAATTGTTGTTCCTCCAAAATATTCTGGATCAAAATCTCATACAATCTAGTTATATCTTGTAGTTTCTTGCTTCCCTATATTACAATGATAAATTAAAAATAATAAAAATTTAAAAGCAATAAAAAATTTACAATTGTTCCTTGTTTTCCATCGTTATCTAATGCACTTTCAATCAATAACAAATTACGCTGTATTGTTCTTTCCAAACGAATAAATGACAAGTAAGTATGAAGATATTGTAATGAAGATGTTGAAGAACCATCCATTTTCTATAACCAAAATTATAATTTGCATAATTTATTCTTCTAAATGCCTTATTAAACTGAGCATTAAAAATATTTTTTAACCTGTTCGGTTTTTATATCATCCCTTATTGCAAGCATAGCATCTTTGCAATCCATCAAATGTTGTTCTAATGAATCACTTTTTTCAGCTAAAGATGTGCATTTATCCAGCAAAATATTGAAATCTCGATTAGCAAGTAAGAAAGTTCTAACACGAGCATTTTTAACAGGCACTGTCCGATTTCTCCAAGTAACTTCACTTAATGAATCTCTAGTCTGTGCCATTAAAGTCTAAACAAATACGAAGTATATTTATGAACATTAAAATAAATATAATTTATTATCTATTTGTAAATCATATAAACTGACATCTAATGTGACTAATAAATCCCCTTGAGCTTGATTACGTAAGTGTAATAATTGATTAACATCAGTTTCATTGCCAATGTTATAGGCACAGAAGCGCAAGCTTGGTTCCAATTCTTCATAACGATTTCTATATATAATAGCATCTTCTTCATTTAAAGCAGATGCCAATTTCTCATAGATCATTCTAAAAGAAAATCCACATAATATTTAAAAAAAAAATCTTGTAAAAATTAATAAAATACAGAGGATTCCTTAATGTGGGCATAGGTACTTCTAAATAGCGGTTATTATTTCCAGTCCCTTCAGTGATAGTAGTATGGAATTTCTAATTTCTAATGTATTTATACTTACTGGGCTTTTTTTAAATTTTCAATAGCTGGCTTCCATTCTTGTAACTCAAATTGCAACATTCCCTCACACCATGCTACATAAGCTTGAGTTTCTAATTGAGTACGAGCATCAAATATGTCTGACTAAAAATTATTTTTTAAAAAATAAATTAAGCACTATAATTTAATAAATATAACATAAAAAAGCTTACATTTTAATTGTTAATATATTAAATTTTAAATTTTTTAAAGAATATGATATACCTCACAAAGTTTTTGAAGTTGTAAGGCGTAACTAGCAGCTTTTCTTAATCTACCCACCAAATGAAATTTTTTTCTGGGTTCAGTATTAGCTTCAACTCGAAGCTGCATTGCATAACTCCAAGCTCTCTCAGCTAACATCAATGGAATGTATACCGCTCTATATTAATTACAAAAAAAAAATTATACAGTCTATTATTTATATGTAAACGTATGATTTTACCTTTCATCAGTAAGATTAGCTTCTGTGATATTTTTTTTACGAAAATGTCTTCGATCACCTTGTTGTAAATGCATAACTTTACGTAAGCGTCTGATACGCCTGGAGCAATAACCTCTATAAATTAAAAATAAATATTTTAATTTCTGTAATACACACAAGATAATTATTCATGTTTACCTATATCTTTGATAATCATTATGCCTCAAGCCATGTTGCTGCTGAGCTTCTTTAATAATCTTTAATACTGTTAAAATATTATTAAGGAATAAATAAACATGATTGTTACTTTAGAGCAAAGGCGTACCCAAGGGGGGGGATTTCGGGTTCGGACTCCCCATTGAAATTTCTACATACACAATGATTTAATAGTAAATAGTATAATAATAGTATATAGTGTATTTTAATTTCCATTATCTTCAATATACAAAGTTTATAGATTATATAATATACCTATAATGTATGAACCATACTATAGTATATTAACAATAATTTGTTGGTATTGAGTTAAACTATAATTATAATTATAGAACAGATAAAATAAAAAATATTAGAGCAAAAAGCATTAAAATCGCTTTATTCCCAACAATCTGTTCTACAAATAAATAATAGTTTTTTTTTGGAAAACAGTGCATCTCAATACAATTTCAACACTGATAAAATATTATAAATACCAACCGATTAAAAATTATTATGTAGGAATAAAAAATTTAAAAAAAAGGATACTCTCTACAGAAAATATAGGAATTTTCTTTTCTTCATTTTCAGGCACGTTTTCTTTATTGTTTTCGGTGGTCAAGATTTGGCTTGACATGATGGCGTTAACACTATTTTGATTTACAAGTCTAGAATCAGTTGTTGCTGTTGGAGTGGAAAACACGAGCTTTTTGTCGACCAATCTTGAAACGCAAAAATGACCACGGATTGAATTAGATGTTAAATTAATTTTACACTGTATTAGCACGAAACACGTTGGCAACTTTCGAATTATCACTATGATTTTTAAAGGATTTCATTAACAAAATGATTTAATGGTTTAGAAAACCTCCACTACCCAAATACACGAGAATACGAGATAGTGTGATTGATAATAATGTAATGCCGCCGCCACGTTACATGCATGATGTAGATAACATCGATAGATACATCATAACATAGATAATTAAAATATTGATAGCAATAAAATATGATAACGACCTATATGAATAAGTATCAAATGAAAAATTATTTTTATATTTTAAAGTTTTCTTTCTCCAAGTTAAGAATGAATTCAAAATGTTAGTATATCTTAAAATATGCCATTTTACTAATATTTAACTAAAACTAGTTATGGTTCATGAATCACAGATAAAAATGCTGTATGTAAACAAATTTTTAATTGTTTCCGCCAGGTACCTATATCATTATTTGTAATTTATATTTCATCTAATCGGTATATAAATCAGTAAATCTAAACATATTGTATATTTTGTGCAATACTTTTTACTATTTCCATGGCTAAAAATGAACTCGGTATACATAATTTATGATAAAGAGGTTTATTATAAACCTATTGACACTATTGTATTGTGGACTGTAGTTTCTGGTTCATGGAAATAACAAATACAGTCGTATAAAGTATAGACTTTAGTATGATGAACGAATTTAATAAACAAATTCTCTACCATGCGCGCAAACAATTTTTCTAGAAAAGAATTATTCTTTGATACCATTCGACCATTCGAGTACTTTTGATTTTTGAACCATTATGGCGGTTAATAAA